>NC_058108.1:37109770-37262270 GCF_914725855.1 Thunnus albacares
GCAGGACATTCCCTACTGTTGTTGACCCTGGTAACTGGCGTGTTAAATGAAGCCGTCATGGTCGTCGGGGCAGGATGAGGTTTCTGTTGTTGTTGTTGTTCCCTTCTTTTTTTTTTTTTTTTTTTTTTGTCTAAACTGGCAGCAGCAACCAAAACAGCCTCTATGTGTGCGTCAGTCGTGTTTATTAGAACTGAGACGGTCGTTCACTGGGTGTGTAAAGTCCTGCCAAACCGGCAGGAGCTCAGCCGAGACTCCGCCGTTCACCTCCACCCTCCTCCTCCTCCTCCTCCTCCTCCTCCTCCTCCTCTTTAGTGTTTTTCAGTAGTTTTTACATGTGACTCACTCACAGAGCTTTAAAGTCTTTTTTCAGGTCACTGTCGTCGTATTTGTTCCATCTTTTCCTCCCTCCGTCTCCGTCTGGTGGTTTATATTAGCAGGTTTTCTACAGGAAGCCGGGGGGGGGGGGGGGCTCATGGGACGCTGCTGGGGGGTGGGCGGGGTCAGCGATGAGGTCACCGTGTCCACACCTGGAGCGAAGGTGGTTCAGCCTTCGGCAGTAAAAAGGTGACGAGCGTTCTCTGGCTCCGTCACCAGCGGGGTTGCAGTTGGAAGATATTTGTAAGGTTTTGATGTGTGTCGGTGGTTTTCTGCTCTGCTGCGGTTTGTGTTGGAACAGATGATGTTGTCTTATTCAGACCACCCCGAAAACACACACACACACACACACACACACACACTGAAAGGCTGCTGGATGGATGACTGCTTAGAGTCTGAAATGAAGTTTTTTGGTAAATAAAAACAAATGAGCCACCAGGAATACATTATTCAACTTTAAATAATTAATATAAACAGAATTGTGTGTGTTTTCTGAGAGTTTGTCACACTTCCTGTTTTCAGTCCGGATCAGTTCTTGTGTGAAAAGTTAAAAGATCTCTATAGACATTTTCGTCTCATCTATGGAAGGTTCAAGTATCAAGAAGAAACGATTCATCCTGAGAGGAAGATGAACACATGAACCGACCGTCCAATAGCTGTTGAGAGATTTCAGTCAGCTGACGTGGTCCTTACAGTCCTGCTGCTGCTAGTGTCTCTAGAAGTAGTTTTCAGGCAAACTTACAACTTTATCTGCTCGTTAATTAACCCCTTAGCTTCTGTGTACGGAGGCCAGAAGCTGCCAAAATGAACACAAAACCAGCAAATACTGAATAATCATTAACATTTAGAGTAGAGCTGCAAACATATGATGGTTCCAGCTTCTTAAATGCTCTTATTGGTCTTAAGTTATAGTTATTTTGGGGTGTACACTGGAGGAAAGAAGACATTTGAAGGACTCATCTTGTGCTCTGTTATTGTTAAAGACATTTTTCACTGTTTTCTGATGTTTTATAGACCAAACTATTAATGGATGAATGAAAGTAATGATTAGTTGCAGCCTTAATTTAATTAGCGAGATCTTGAACGTCAAACCAAAGGATGATGGAGGCCACAGATTGGTCCGTCCAACCGCCTCCTCTGTCGTCTTCTGTTCATCACAGGTTTGACTCCATGATGTTTGTTCTTCTTCTCTGTTCAGAGTTTGTTTTCATTCATCTGCTGAAGGAGGAAAAGTTTCAACACCTGGACGTACCTGCAGGATTTATGACATCACAGCTAGTTCAGAGCCAATCAGGGTCCAGTATGTAACTGTGGAAGCTTGAAGCCTCCAGAGCTCAAACACTGACTTTCCAGTGAAGCAGGAGACATCTGGTGTCCAGCAGGAAAACTTTAGGAATTAACAATATTTACAGATTCACAGAGATTTTTAATGAAGGAGGAGACGACGTTTGAATAACTTTGAACTAGTCGATGGAACGTTTTGTTGTGAAAATCCACAACAGACACAAATCATGATTCAAAGTAGAGTATTTTTATGTCTTAAAAACACGTCTGGGGGCCATCTTTAAGATTTTAAAGAGCGAGGAGGGAGACGAGGTGGAGCGAAGCATGTCGGCATTTTTCCAGCTGATAACTGCCCCAGTGAATTATGGGATGAGAGGGAACAGAACGGCCTGCTGGGACGTCAGAACTCCAGATGTCCAGATGTGGATCCACCGGTCGACCCGCTGCTTTCCTTCCCGCCATACTGTCAACTTATGATGAATGGATCTTACAGGTTTCCTAATTGATCAGAAAATTAACCTGCAACTATTTTGATAATCGATTGATCATTTCAAATGTCAAATATTTGAGGATTTGAAGCTTTTCTTTGTCATAAATGACATGTTGATCAGACAAAACAAGACATGAAGATGCTTCCTGCAGCTCTTGAGTTCTGTCTTTATAGATGAGAGAATAATAAGCAGATTAATTGACGCTGAAGATGATCGTCAGTCACTTTGAGAACCAGTGATGAAGTGTAACCGTACACTGGGTTTGGGTTCACAGTTCGTACGATTTCAGTACAGCAGAAAAAAAAAGGAAAGAAAAGAATATTTGGATCCTTTTTATTTTAAAAAATGTTAATATCCAACAACAGTTCATTGTAACTATATTACATAACATAGTGAACAAACCCTCTGTTCCCTGCAGGGAGTCAGGACGCCTGCTGACGTCTGTTAATGATGATTTATAGTTGATCAGAACCGGTTCTTACAACATGCAGCCCGAATACGTCACAAATCAAATATGTTTATAGTCGTTGTGAACAGCTTCACTCAAAGCCGACCGACACAGAGATGAGAGGAGGCACGATATCGTTTAAATAATGGTTCATATTTTATTAATAATGACGGCAGTGACACCACATGAGCATTGGTAACCAGGGTAACCAGGGTAACCAGGGTAACTGTGATGATATGGTGCTAGAATTATAGTCCCGTACATCAGAGTTTGTGGATTATTCAACTATTTTGACAGTAATTGTTTGGATCATCTTGTACCAAACAAATAAATGAACTTTGCATCTTTTCCTCATGATGTTGTCAGCAGCTGATAAACCAGTAAACAGAAGAGAAACAGTGTGAGTGAGTTCCTCCTCCTCCTCCTCCTCCTCCTCCTCCTCCCGCCTGCCTGCCTGCCCGGACCTGCCTCCACATGTCGCCTGGTTTCTGCCTGCTCACAAACTATTTTCCCACAGCGAGGCTGCAGCCAGAGAAAGCAGTTCCACCTCCTCAATCAAACAATCAAAGGGACTGGGAGTGATGGGAAATCACCAGCGGCCTGCTTGTAGATGTTTTGGCAAGAGGCAGTCAGAGGCTTGTTGGCAGCCGACAGGTTTTTTCATTCCTGCTCTCGTCTGAAAATCTAATTAGCTGCTGAAACGTTTTTGTCGGTGCCACCCACTGTGACAACACGTTTATTTTTCCTCGCAGCTCAGGACGCATCGGTGCGACACCCAGATCGTGTTTCAGCCAGAGACGGTGACGCAAGCGTGTTGCAAGAATCGTTCAGAGGGTTTTTTTTTTTTTTTTTTTTACAGTCAGCGGATTCGGCACGTTAGCTCGTTCTGCGTTAGTGACAGTTATGTGGCGTTGAGGTAAACTGCTCAGTGGAACACTGGAGACATGACGCGCTGGTCTTGGGAAGAGTTTGGTGTTGACTTTGATTCTGGTTCTGGTTCTTATCGAATCCTTGCTCTGATTTATGTCTGTAGAACAAATAAAAATATGTTAAAAGCAAAAAAAACCCAGATGTTCAGATGTCTGAACATCAGCTGATTGTCGGACATTATGACCCCGTTTCCTCCTGAATAATGACACCTGACTCCGTCTTAGTTTGCACCTGCATTAACAGCAACAGGTGTGACTGTGACATCATACATGCTGCAGGTGTGATCAGCTGTGATCCTTGCTGCTGTAGACGGAGGCTCAGCAGGTCCAGAATTCAGTAAGCAGCATCCAGAAGCATCTTTCTGTAGAGGTTCGTAGCCGCTTTTTGGACCTGAATCCACTTCAGAGCCAATTCAGGATACACGACCAGTTTAAAAGCGTCTCTCTTTTAGTAAACAAGACTTCTGATTCCAGTCCTGATTCTGGTCTCTTCTGAACTCTTGGAGGTTTATTATCAGTCAGTCAGGATTAGTCTAAATGATGCTGAACCTAATGCACAGAAACACAAACACAGCAGTTTATGTTCTGTTTATGTGACAAAAGAAATTTAAATCTGTTTAGAGACTGAACGAGTAGCTGCGACAAACCATTATTTTCAGTTAGGGGTGTGCCCGAATACAAGTACATTATTCAGCAAAGCACAAATAACATGTTAAATACCAGTTTGGAGGTTGGTTACATCATTATCTCAGTCCCAAGGGACTCTCCATAACCTGTTGTTCCTCTTCTCCTTTCCACAGAGTTAGGTTGTAAAAAATAGGCAATAAATGAAAAGTGCAAAGCAAGAATCACCTTTGAAGTTCTTCTACATGTTACAGGCTGTGCTGTCTGTGTGTTATGGGTGTATAAATAGGTAGAGGTCTGTCTGCAATGAGGTGATGAGTAAAGTTTTATCTCAGTAGTTAGCGCAGTCCTCTATGATCTGGGAGACTCCAGGTCGAGACCAGATGTGGGGACCTCCTTCATAAGGTAGTTTATTCATGAACACTTACTGTAACACTTTAATTTTCTAAAATTAAAAGTGTCATAAAAACAAAAACAGGATTTTTAAGCCTCTTTCCACTTTTAGACAAATACAAATAATTTTGCTGCCTCAACAAATACAGATACAAATACAAATACAAATACTGGACTCTCTGCACATCACTATTTTCAATTAATCTGCTAATTATTTTCTGGATTTAATCACTTTCTCTGTAAAATGTTAGAAAATAGTAAAGAATGCTTGTTAGTAAGTTTGAGAAGCTGAAAACAACAAATATTTGAGCATTTTTGCTTAAAAATGACTCTAATCAACTAATTGTTGCAGCTCTAGTTGAGAGCAGGTTCGTCTCAGATATGGTAACTTCCTGTCTTGCCATGTTTTTAAGACCAGCAGCTTGTTCCAAACTAAACTATATTCTGACTTCAGCTCTGATTTAAACACTGAAGATATGAGGCAGGTTATAGAGCCGCCTCTCATCTGTCGGTGTATAAACCCTCCATACTGGATATTTCCATCTTCAGAGGACTCAGGAAACATAGAAAACATGGATTACTCCCCTGTGTGATGTTTGTTATGGCTCATTTTGGTCCAGTACTCCTGTCAGCTGCTCTGTAAGCCCGAGTTAACCACTAATCTGTTCACTACATGGACCCACTGTGGTTTCACATCCACAGCGTCGGTAGCGTTGAGAGTTGATCTAGCTGCTGCGGATCTACGCCAGAAACGTCAGCAGGGTCTGATAGATGTGGACGCGATGATGTAAGACCACACAGGTTCAGGCCGCGCAAAAACGCCAACTTGCATTCAAAACATTAGAAAACTGAATTTTTCACATTCAAGTTTTGTTTTGAAGAATCTGATACGACCTGGATATGATCTTCATAGACCTTCACTCACGTGTCATAACTGATTGCAGATGTGCTTCGGTTGTAAAAACAGAATAGTAGAACACAACACATCATCAGCTTTAAGCTGATATGTTGAACTTGTTAGCAAACAATTGCTTTTATTTCCACATCCAGCAGTTACGGAGCAACATTATCATTCATTTGATGAATGTGAGTCCAATATTCACTCTCTTTTAGCTCTGTTTTTACTCTCTACCAACTCCTGAGGGAAATATCTGGCTCTTTAGCTGCTAAATGCTCCACTATGTTCACCAGCTAGTCTACAGCTAACTGTGTCTGTTTGCTTGTTTGGCCTAAAACGACGCTATGAGACACTGAGAGTGAACCAGAACAGTAAAGTTGCAGCCGGACAGATAAACAATGAGCTGAAACTCACTATAAAGCTCCGTAAAGCCGAGAGGAGCTGCAGAGTCTCTGATGATTCTCTGTAGGTTCATCACTACGAACCACAACCAACACTGTTACTGTACAGATCAGACTGTGGAGTTGATTATAGCTGCTGTCAAAACACATCATATATTGCAAACATCATCCTACCAATAATGTTGTGGTTACAGGTTATGAGTGATAATTCTGTCAGAAAATACTGATCTGACTCCAAAAACAAACATTTTCATTATTTGGTTTTGTCTTCAGTTCTGCCAGGAAATGCACTTAGTGTCACTGTTAAGATCAGACTGTGGAGTTTAAACTCAGGACAAATTGAAAATGCTCATAAAACCAGGTGGATGGAAACACACTGACATAATACATTCTGTAGCCTCAAACCTTCACCGTAAAATCAAGTCTGTAACCTCAGACAGCCCTCACTGTACACACACACACACACACACACACACACACACACACACACACACACACACACACACACAAACACACAAACACACACTCTGCAGCCTGTGTGTGTTTCCTTGCTCTGATTTTTGGAGTTTTGTTGACGTTGAGCTCAGAGTTTGAATGGTATGAATGTTGGAAAGCGAGTGTCACTACAGAGACAGAGAGAGAGAGAGAGAGAGAGAGAGAGAGAGAGAGAGAGAGAGAGACCACAAACCACACACACACACACACACACACACACACACACACACACACACACACACTCTGGCTCTGGTCTGTGTGTTATTCGATAGCGGTGAGAGCGACAGTGGCTTTAAGAGAGACAAAGAGAGACACAATAATGGGACTCTAACACACACACATACACACACACACACACACACTCTTGTACAAACACTAAAACCAGATGAAATGGAAAAAGAGACAGAAACCGAGTTTGTTTCCAGCGATGCGTCTAAAAGTTCCTTTGATCTGTTTGAACTCATATAAGATAAAATCATAAATACTTCAAACTTTTTTTTTATGCTGAAATAGTTTTTATTATAAATGACACATTTATCAAAGGACTGAGTGAATAAATCTGTGATTAGTTGAATATTTGAGCTGAATGTGATGTCATGATGTTTAACCTCACATTTGTAATTTTTTATATTGAACGTTTTCATTTGTTGCGGAATAAGAAAGAATTTTAACTTTCTACCAACAAATTAAAGAAATGTTTTCATATTTATTGATTATTGGTATTTATTAGATGTATTTGCATCCTTAAGTTAATCATGCTTTTGTTTTTTAAAGTGACGTCTTCAGTTTGATTGATTAATATGACGTCAGTTTAATAAAACCTCAAACAAATGAAAGCAGTTTTAATATTTTCACTTTATGAAATGATTCATCTTTTATATTATTATTATTATTAGTAGTAGTAGTAGTAGTAGTAGTAGTATATAACTGTTATTATTATTATTATTATTATTATTATTATATAACTGTTATTGATTAATTCCCTCATCCTCCTTCTCTGTGCAGAGGTCGTACACGTTGATCGTGGAAGCTTTGGACTTTAACAACGACTCGTCCTCCGGCGGTGAGTACCATCATCATCATCATCATCATCATCATCATCATCATCATCATTCATCCTGCTCTGTTTAGTTTCCTCTCCTGCTGACTAACTAACATGACCTTTGACCTGAGAGCTCTGTGTGAAAACGACTGATCTGCTCCAGTTTGTTGGTTCGAAGGCTGAATCTTTCTGTTATCTGTATGATGAAGGTCAAATCTGGGAGGTTTTTTTATTTGATGTTCAGCATGAAAAGTTAACATATTATGAAACTGTCCGTTCCTGCCGTCCAGTTCAAAGACATATTGAACCTTTTAGAGACTAAACAATTATTAATAAAGACATGTAAAGACTTTTAAACTGCTGGACTTTTGTTTATTGCAGTGATAAAATCAGTTCCTCCTCTGACAGCAGGCTGTTTACACGCTCTGGATGAGTCTCATTCAGAAAACTGGTTGTAAAGACGTTGTGTGCAGACAGAGAGACAGAGAGAGAGAGAGAGAGAGAGAGAGAGAGGCTTCTGTTTATCACCCGGCGGTCAACGAGGCGGTCGGAGCGAGAGAGAGAGTGTTGGCTCGGTGCTGTATTTGGCGTCCCACAGGGAACCATTATAGGCCCGGTGTGAAGTGGACTACAGTTCAGGCTGTTGGGTTCCAGTTTGAGTCCAAACATGAAACCAGAAATGCGCCTCCTCCTGCCGGTTAAAAGCTACGTTAAGCTTTCGTACATGTGAGATTTTGAGGGTTTGTTCAGACAGTTCAAACAGCTAAAAGGTCGAAGCTGAAACTGCCGTCGAGCCAAATGAGGACAGAACAAATATTGACCCTCTCAGTTTAGCGTCAACAGGCCAAGTGGCCCCGAACACGTGGCCTGTTGAGGAACACCTGCTTTAATCTGTTACTGCTCAGAGAGAATATTATTATTATTATTATTATTATTATTATTATTATTATTATTATTATTTTACACCACCTTTGAGACTGACCTCAGTAAACACACAGTTAAAGCTTCATTTAATTATATTGTAATTCTTTAAATAAAAGTCTTCTTCATATGAAATCTGCGTCATCACACATGAAATCATAATACATTTTTGTATCCATGTATGAAAAAGGCGCAGATGAGCTCTGTTGGATGTTATAAACTGAGATTTTTATGTTTTGTTAAATAGCTGCTTTGGACCTGAACACGCAGAAAAGAGACAAAATTACAATGAATTTTGTTTTGTAAATTTTTTTTTAAATATATAAAAAGTGTATTTTTGCATTAGAAACTGCTGTGTGATGATGTGTTCAGGGTACACAGCAGCTGCTCTACACAAACTGTGTCAGTGTTGCAGGAGTTCAACTATTTGATGAAGCCAAATCTGCGATCATCATCATCATCATCATCATCATCATCATCATCATCATCATTACTGACTGTACAGTTAATTATAGATGTTAAATCCAGTGCTGATGTTTCTCTGCTGCAGTTCCTCTAACGGCCACTAGATGGTGTCAAGACAACTGTGACTGTATTGAAGTGAATGTTAGAAAAACATGAACAAATCTCAGTTTTGCGGATTATTGTTGAAACACTGATCCACATTTTTCACAATTTTCTGACAGTTTATGGACCAAACAACTAATCGATTAATCGAGAAAATAATCTACAGATTAATCTAATGAAAATAATCGTTAGTTGCAGCTGTCGATGCCGTATTGTTTGATTGGCAGGTGTCTCAGCCTCTCACAGCGTCTTGACCTTTGACTCTTTGCTCTCATGAATATATTCTTACTGCAGTAACAAAAGTCCAAACACTGACAGCTTTTCCTTCAGTCTAATGATAATAATAATAATAACAACAATGACGACGGTGATAATGATGATAACAATAATAGCAATAATAATACATTTTATTTATAAAGCGCTTTTCAATAAACTCTGTACACATTAAATAAGTAAAAAGGATCCAGAAAAACTCAACACAAGTGTTAAAAACATCAACTCAGATATTAAAACCAGTTTTAAAAGGTGAGTTTTGATGGCAGGAAGGTCACAGGTGAGTTTGGGGAGAGAGTTCAGTTTGCAGACGTTGACTCGACGGCTCCGACGGTATTCATCGATGAAGTGCCAGCTTTGAATATTTGCTCAAATATCCTTGAAGGAACAGATCCAGCTTCTTTTGAGGTTAACTATTTTTCAAATCTGCTGCCTCGGTGCCATTTTTAGCACCTTTTTTTAAACTTCCCGTCATGATGTGAAGCATCACAGTTTGCTCCCAGGCCGATGGTGCTACCTGCTCTGAGGGTTTTTTTTTTTAAATTCACGCTGAGTTTCTTTTTTTCAGCGATTTCAGTCCAGCTGAGTGTCGGTTAAACAGACGCCGTCACCTCAGCCCGACCACACTTTCCACCCCGCTGGTGAAATACCACAGAGCGGCTCAGCATTTTCAAACTGCTCTGGAATATTACAGCAGACAGCCTCCGTCTGACAGCTCTGATCTTACAGCAGCTGTAATTATTTCTTGATTGATTGTTTGTCATGTTTTATTCAAAAGTTCCAAAGATGAACTGATTCCAGCTCCTCATATGTCAATGTTTTCTTCATGATAATAAACTGAATCATTTGGTGGTTTTGGACTCTCAGTTGAACAAAACAAGCAGTTTGAAGACGTCTGTGTTTAGTTTTTTTTTTTTACTACTTTCTGACGTTTTAAAGACCAACTGGTTCATTGAGAAAATAAAAGCCAAATGACAAAATGTAAATGTGAAATGCTGACATGCTAACATGCTAAATTAACATCACACACTTAAACATGACATGCTAACTGAGTATGTTATGTTACATATATAAATCTGAAGAGCGAGACACACGATGGCTTCTTCAACCAGAGAATAAAACAGATAAATATAAAATATGAAGGTAAATCAATCTAACAAATTAAACACATTATGAGGAAACGGATTATTGTTGTTTCCATAACAACAGAACAAACTCTACAGTCATTTATTTACTGATAGATTACTGTTTTGGTTAATATGGTAGCGTCTTTTTACAATATTATAATTACAGACTGTCAACTGTGAGACAAAATATGATTAAAATGTTTCCCTGAAGTCATGTAGATGATGTTATAATAGTTGTTTTAGGGCTGAATCGTGTCTGCAGACACATAAACCTCCAACAATCAGATCAGATCAGCTGACTGAACTGACCTGACCCGGTGTGTCCGCAGGCGTCGGCGGGGCGGTGATCGAGAAAGCCGTCCACTCGGGGATGATCAACCCGAGCCGGCAGTGGCAGAGCCTGAAGCACAACGGCCCCGTGGCTCAGTTCCACTTCCAGGTCCGTCTCAGCTGTGACGAGCACTACTACGGCTTCGGCTGCAACAAGTTCTGCCGCCCGCGAGACGACTTCTTCGGACACTACGAGTGCGACCACAACGGCAACAAAACGTGCCTGGAGGGCTGGTCCGGTCCAGACTGCAACACTGGTGAGAGATTTACTGACATACTGGGACTAATGGCAACTAAAACTGTTTTTATAGTCATTAAATCATATGAAAGGACAGGCTGCTGTCCTCCTTCTGTGCAAAAATGTATTTCAAAGTTTATCTGAAGCTAATATGAAGC
The DNA here is from genome assembly GCF_914725855.1 of Thunnus albacares. Taxonomy (NCBI): domain Eukaryota; kingdom Metazoa; phylum Chordata; class Actinopteri; order Scombriformes; family Scombridae; genus Thunnus; species Thunnus albacares. Next base: position 37,120,765 of record NC_058108.1, read on the forward strand.
TTCAAGCATCCAAATGAGTCAAATCAAGTAGATATCTTTCAACCTTACAGTCTTTTTAGTGGCAAAGTTCCTCTTTTTGTTACTATACTTCATATCTTGTCATATCCAGTATGAACAGGAGGAATAATTAAACCTCTTCACTGTTCATATGGACACCTGACTGCTGGTTTCACAGCTGTGAGAGCATCCTCTTCATGTTTTTAATAGATTTCTTCTTCATTTCTATCATAAATCTGTGTGTGTCTGCAGCGATCTGCAGGCAGGGCTGCAGCACTGAACATGGATCCTGTAAAGTTCCTGGAGAGTGCAAGTAAGAACCAACACACACACACACACACACACACACACACAAGCAACACACATGTTTAGCTTTTTGCCTTTATTTGACAGTAACAGTAGAGATAAGGAGACTTTTTATTTAACCAGATTCATTTCACTCCCCACAAGTCAGAATCTACTCATGTTGACAGTATTTTTATGATTAGTATACTAAAATAAATGTGTGTGTGTGTGTGTGTGTGTGTGTGTGTGTGTGTCAGGTGTCTGTATGGCTGGCAGGGTGAGTACTGTGATCAGTGCATCCCTCATCCCGGCTGTGTTCACGGCAGCTGTGTGGAGCCCTGGCAGTGTCTCTGCGACACCAACTATGGAGGACAGCTGTGTGACAAAGGTACACACACACACACACACACACACACACACACACACACACACACTAACCCTGACACTCCAACTATATCCAAACCTAAACCTGATTCTACCTTAAACCAAGTCTTAACCTTTAAACAGCCTGTTGAAGCTGTGAAGATCAGACAAAATGTCATTAAGATGGCTAAGATAAAAGTAGAAGATGATGATGATGATGATGATGATGATGATGGGGAACTTTTCTATGAATGTTTGCTTTTCACCTTTGTAAGTTTTTAATTGGAGAGTTTTAAGATAGAAACTCTTATTTTGGTAGGAAGACGTTCGCGGTTGAAGAATGAAGGTTGAAGTTCTGGCGGGAAATGTGTTTATTTATTATTATTATTTATACATGAAAAGCCTTGATGACTGATTATTGATGTTATTATTGTTTTATTAGCTGCCTGATTATTAAGCTTTTTTTTTTGTTGTTCCTGCAGATTTGAACACGTGCAGGACGCGTCAGCCATGTTTGAACGGAGGAACCTGCAGCAACACGGGACCCGATAAATACCACTGCTCCTGTCCCGACGGCTTCTCCGGCGTCAACTGTCAGAGAGGTGAGAACGTCACTTAATAAAACCCTCATTTAATAAACCAAATCAATCTGAATCTTCACTGTAAGTTTTCCACCGTTATTGTTCTCTGTGTGTCAGCTGACCACGCCTGTCTGTCCGACCCCTGCTTGAACGGAGGCAGCTGTGTGGAAACCAGTCAGGGGTTTGAGTGTCGCTGCGCCGCCGGATGGACCGGACCGTCCTGCTCCATCAGTGAGACGTCTTTTACACCCTTCCATCTTTTTTTTTTATTATCTGAGCCTCTGCGGAGCTTCATGTTTCTAATGAATCTTCTGTTTGTCTCTAGATGTGGACGAGTGTCTGGTGAACCCCTGCAGTCACGGAGGAACCTGCCAGGACCTGATCAACGGATTCAAGTGCACCTGTCCTCCTCAGTGGACCGGAAAGACCTGCCTCATCGGTCAGTGTTTCTCTCCATTGTTTGTTGTTGGGGAATGTAACATCGGAGAGGGTTGGGAGGCTGTTTAGGGAACCTATGATTCATGTATTCCTTCGTGGGGATTTGCCATCAATGGATCTCAAGTTTTATATAAAACTTGGTCGTCCGCCTGCTTCTCGCTGGGACTGCTGAGGTTTTTTCCTAATCTCCAGGATCATCCCAGGAGGGAATGGTTGTGGTTTGGAGGCTTAGCGCCCCGGAACGTCTCGCCGCAGCGCTAATCCACCGCCGACCACCGGCCACATGCTCCTCAACCTTCGACTGTGGCTGGTTGGGTTCGGTCTGCCAGGAGCCCGTTTTCCACTGATGAATAATCTGAGACGCCTCCGCCACCGAGCTGCCGAGGACTTTCGAGTTTAACCCGACTACACTGTTTATGTTGGATCGTCCACAGTGACTCAGGAATGATATTTGTTCCGTCTGTTGTCAGCCTGCTGACCTTTGACCTCTGTGCACTTGTGTTGGTTGTTCATTGACGGGTTAAACAATGGAAGCTAATGAAGCGTCCTGTTGTGGTAAAACTGGTTTGTCAACTTCAGGACATAGAAAACTGGTGGTGGTGATTAGTTAATTAATTGAATAATCGATCGACAGAAAATCTGCAACTATTTTGATAAAAATCCTTGTTTATTATTTATTATATATCCTTATTTTATCCTTTTTTAAATAAATATGCTCCAAATTTTCTGTTTTCAGCTCCTTGAATGTGATTATTAATGCATTTCTTTGTCACACATGACAGTAAACTGAATATCTTTGGGTTTTGGACTAAAAGAAAACATTTAAATATTACATATTATTATTATTATTATTACTTTTAAATATTATTCATTACTCATTAAATAAGTGGCCTTTTATAATAAACTACACATCTGTGGGTTTCAGACAAGTTACAACCATTTTCATTGTTTTCCTACGTTTTATAGACTTCTGTAATTGATGAACGGAACGAAGTCGAATCAATAAAAGAGTTTAAAAGTCGCAGCTGTGAATCAGGACCAGCAGACAGCAGAAACCCCTGCTGTCTGCAGGACGCCCGCCGTGTTCCCTCCCTCTAATCTGTTTTTATTCTGTTTGTTTATTGTTTCATCTCAGACGCCAACGAGTGTGCAGAAAACCCCTGCGTCAACGCCAACTCCTGCCGCAATCTGATTGGAGGATACTTCTGCGAGTGCCTCCCGGGTTGGACGGGCCAGAACTGCGACAGCAGTGAGTACCGACGCTCCCAACAGAACAATAATAATCTGTGTAAACAGGAGGAGACCAGCAGCAATAACAATTATCTTTATTTGTATATGAAACACTTAGTTTGGAGGTTTTTGCTCCAAAACAGAGAAGATGTAAAGTGAAATATACTTCTACTGCAGCTCAACAGGGAAGCAGGGCAGTATGAAAATGACCTCTAACATTTGGAAAAGAAGTAGAGAGATGAAGAAACCAGCGGGTAGTTTTATCTCCAAACCCCCACGATCATGTGAAGGTTTCTGCTGACGTCCAACAGCTTATCTGAAGGAAAACTAGTCTTTTTTTTCTGTGTTTCTGCTGTGACTGAAATCTTTTCAAACAAGCTCATTTTTTTAAACTTGTAAAATTATTCCTGCAGATATTAACGACTGTCGAGGTCAGTGTCAGAACGGAGCCACATGCAAGGTGAGTCAGTTTGAGTTTTGGTTGATTTACACATTTTCTTTCTGCAACACACTCTCACTTTTTACCCCCAATGAGCTATAAACAGAAAATGCTGAGCAGTGTGTGTGTGTGTGTGTGTGGTCTCCATGACAACAGCAGATCAGATTACTCAAAACGTTCTCATTGCTCTACAGAAAATAAACAGTCTGTCCTGATTCTTTTCAAATGCTGATTGCATTTTTTTTTTTCTGCCATTCTTCTTCTCACAATGGCCTTTTTTGTTTACTGATACGAAGCAGATTATATTTCATTAGCAGCAGCAGCAGCAGTATCAGTGTATTGTAGAGAGACGGAGCAGACTGTACTGTTTGATTTTGCAGGATTTATGGTTCAATGTCATCACAAAACATTTACATAAATCACAGTGAAAGTAGCTGAAAACAACAAACCATAGACGCTGTAACTTTGCTTCTATATGGATCATTTAACGCTGGTTGTGGGATGATTTCATCCCCGAAAAAGCCTGAAAAGTTGAAGTATTCTGACCTCCATGAATGATGCTGCTGAGTTCTGCAAAAAAACTAACAGTCGTAATAACAGAGAAAAGCTGACGTCTTCATATTTGATGCTTCAGATGAAGATTTGACACAATGGATAATATAACAAGTTTTTAAAATACAACACATTGTTAAAGATGAAACCAGTGGTTTCCAACCTTTTTGGCTTTTGACGTCTTACAAAAAGCAGTGTGTAGTCGGGGTCACATTTCACATGTCTATGAGTTGTTAACAGCTCCACCAAATAGTGATTTTTCCCTCTAAACTTCTCACATGCTTTCATTTCAATAAATGTTCAAATGATCCAATATTTCAGCAAAAATCAAAGATTAGAGAAAAAGTCGGAAAACTGAAAACAGATTTGTGTATCAGAACTTTGTTTTTTCTTCTTTCCTCTCCCATTAATCATCTCACCACCCCTCAGATTTATCTGCTGACCCTTTGGAGGGCCCCGACCCCTAGGTTGGGAACCACTGGACTAAACTAGCTAACTGTATATAAAGTAGTGTAAACTAGCTCCACCTCCAGCAGCTACAACAGTAACATGCTGCTCTAACACTGATGCTTCACTATTAATAATCTAATGATGTCATATATAATAATATATCAGTCAGAGGAACCAAACCACTACTTTTACTGCAATACTTTAACTACATCAAGCTCATAATACTTATGTACTTTTACTGCAATACTTTAACTACATCAAGCTCATAATACTTATGTACTTTTACTGCAATACTTTAACTACATCAAGCTCATAATACTTATGTACTTTTACTGCAATACTTTAACTACATCAAGCTCATAATACTTATGTACTTTTACTGTAGTAGGATTCTTCATGCAGGATTTTTACTTGTATTGGAGTATTTTTACATTGCTGTATTAGTTCTTTTACTTCTGTCATGATTGCAGAACTTGCAAACACACAATAAAGAGGAAATGATACTAGCTGTTAGCGTGGTTGCTAACAACAAAATTTTTCTCATTAGCTTGATGCTAACATTGTTTTTTAATATTTTTCTACAATTAACAGCTCAGAGCTTCGCACATTTTACTTGTTAAACATTTAAAACATCCTGTGTGAAGAGAAAACACTGTCAGTCTTAAAAATGAGCGTGTAGATGAAATTATAGACTTTTGTTTTCTGTTGTTGTGCTAAATTAGCACTACTGGATATTTTCTGCTCTTGCTAGCTGTCGGTTCTGCCCTCCAGACTTGATTTCAGATCATTTCTCTTTGAAAATTAACATACAGAAGTAATATTATGATCCTTTTAATAAATAGTAAAGACGTCATCTTCTCCCTCCACTCAGGACCTGGTCAACAGTTATAAATGTGTGTGCGCTCCGGGTTTCGGCGGCGAACACTGTGAGAAAGACGTGGACGAGTGCACCAGCGGGCCGTGCCTCAACGGCGGCCGTTGCCATGACGAGGTCAACGGCTTCCACTGCTTGTGTCCACCTGGTTTCTCTGGACGACGCTGTCAGGTGAGCAGTCGCTAAGCAACGGCCACTTTTTCCCAATCTGGTAAACAGAAACGGGAACTGTGGTTTTTCCACAATCTGACCTCCAGCTTCACCTCAAAACCACCAGTTTAAAGACCAGTGATCGTTAATATTTACGTTCAGTTCAGGTCAAAGAGCAGCAGGTCAAACTATGTCAGGAAATTCTTACTTTGCAGTAAAAAAGGAGATGGAACAGCACAGATTAAGAGGTTTAAAAGCAGTTACATACAAAAATAGAGTAAATATTGAATAATAAAGGTGCATACTGAATGTACAGGTTCATATGTGCAAACAAAAACAGAGTGAAGTGTGCAGATTTGCCACAATAAAAGTCTTATATACATAACAGTCTAATAATAATGTAACAGTGGTTCAGTCAAAGTTATTCTGAATATACTTGAAGCACAGCAGGGTAGTGCAACATGTCCTGAACTGTGCTAATTCAAGTAGAAATGAATATTTTTACATTTCACAATCATTTTTACATTTGAAAGCAGAAATAAAGGCTATTTCATGAAGTCTGAAGAAAATCCCCCCCCTTTCATTTACGAGCTACCAGCTAGGAATGTAAAACTTTGAATAGGACGTAGTATTAACAGTATTAACTGACCACATACACACAAACATCTGGCAGCTGGCGACACTTTTCCATCTGGTTTTGGTAACTTTTGTTTCGCAGATTTGACCTGCATCCATAAACTGGGAAAAAGGAGAGGGGGGGGGAATAGTGAACTTCCAGATTTGAAAAGTTAAATAGGTGGTGTGGAAAATATGTCAAAACTCTAACAAGCACTTTTCACTTAAAGTTGTCGTCCAGAAGCTGTCGACAAACATCTGAACATGACAGAAATAATGACTTGAACTGGAAACATTTACCACGTCTAAAAATCAGTCACTTATAATTTAATGTGTTGATGTGAGATGTGTTGCTAGACGCAGCGGCCTGATTAAACTCTCCATGTTTCACAGTTTAGCTCCTTTTTTTTCTTCTTCTTCTTCTTCACAGTTTTCCTCTTTTATTTAGTTCAGCTGGTTCATCATCCTCACTTCATGTTCTGAGATAGATTTGCCTTTTAAATAAGAGATATTATATACTGAGCGTGTTAAAGATACATATTCATTTATAAGCTTTTCACCGTTTCTATCTGGATCAACACTGGATTCGGTTTCTGTTAACTTTTATCCTCTGAAAGGTCGGTTGCTGATCTGTAACTGGTTACCATGGAGACAGTTTCATATAAAAATGGAGCAACAATCACTATTGTGCCAAACAGCCTGTGCAGGTGTTACATTCCTGCTAACATCTCAACACAGAAGAATAGATGAAGCAGGTTTTACTGTGCTAAGCTAACAAGGATAATGAGTCTGAACCATAGACTGTATGAAAATATGGACGTCGTTACCGTGACGTCACTCGTTGGTTTCTGAAGAGCGGTTTTGAAGCTCAAAGTGAGCCGCTCCGGCCGTCGCCATCTTGGCAGTGCGTTGCGCTGCGTAACTCCCAGCCAATCAAAAATGGGCAAAGAGGCGGCCCTAATGGCTGAAACAAGCCACCTAGCGGCTGGTGGACCTGTCACTCAAAGCAGCCATGTCCTTCATTATGCAGAACTTTATGGCTTAATAAAATTTAAACGGATGAAAAAAATTCACCCCCCGTACAGTTGTCATGAAAGAGGAAATTAGCTACAGAGACCAAAACCGTTGTTTGTACCAGGCTGTAAACATGTTTATTTCTGCTGTAAAGTTGGACATTTTAACATGGAGGTCTATGAGGATTGACTCGCTTTTGGAGCCTCAAGTGTCCATTCAAGGAACTGCAGTTTTTGGCTTCATTTTTCAGCCCCAGAGGTTGCCGCTTGGTTGTACATGTGTATCATTTTTCACTGTTGTGAAATTGTTTTCTCTCCCTCCGTCCACCACATTACAGCTGGATATCGATTACTGCCTCCACGGCCCGTGTCAAAACGGCGGCCAGTGTTTCAACCTGGCGGCTGACTACGTCTGTAAATGTCCCGAAGACTACGAGGGCAGGAACTGCTCGCGCCTGAAGGACCACTGCCGCACCACGCCCTGCAAAGGTTCACATCCATCTCATGTTTTAACGTCATGTCTAACCGCTCAAATGGTTTATTGACAGAAAAATTTGCAACACTGATATTTTATGGTCATAGTTTCCATAATTTCCTAGAAAGGATCTGAAATGTGACTGTAAATTATTGGGAAGATTCTTGGAAAGGTCTTTGTAATTTGGTACTAACTACAGTGTTCAATTGCTCCACTACAATTATATATTTATACAAGCATTAATAATTTATTTGCTTCTAGAGTCTTTTTTACTGCACTCAACCAGCTGCAAAAATGTGCAATATGTCTACCGGCAAGTATCCAGTTCAACCAGTCGAAAGTTTGGAAGAATCTAAAATATGAAACATATTTTGGTTTGTTTTTTTTTACTACATGATTCAATATGTTATTTTATAGTTTTCAGTATTGTTCTACTATGTAGAAACTAGTAAAAATAAAGAAAAACCCTTGAATGAGTCGTCGTGTCCAAACTTTTGACTGGTGCTGTGTATGGAGGGTAAAGTTTGCAATAATAAACAAATAGTGAATTAATATTTTCTTGGGTTTAAATGGATCGTCTCTGTCTAATTGACTTTATTTCCCCATAATTAATAGCACATTATAAAGCTCTTTCCAGGAAATATTCAGCAAAATAGACCCGTAAAATAAAGTGTCAAGAATCCTGAAATATTTGCGGGATGTAATAGCCGAGGCTAATGCTAACAAAGCTATTTCACGCTGGTCTGGAAAATTAATTTAAGTCTAGAAATCTGAAGTCTGTAGAAATATCTGTAAATAGTGATTTTTCGATTATTGCTGCCATTCTAAAGCTTCCTTTCTTATTCTAAGTTTAACGGCTAACGGATGCAAATTAGCTTCAAGCTAACTCCAGTGCAGTGCATCGTTTATGCTTAATACCGCACACTGTCCTGTTCAATAAATCAAATCAAATTAATGATCACAGAAGTCAAAGTTGTACAAAGACTCACTCTGTTCTTTCTTAAAACCGATTCTCCCTCCAGTGATTGACAGCTGCACGGTGGCGGTGGCGTCTAATAGCACTCCTGGTGGGGTGCGTTTGATTTCGTCCAACGTGTGCGGCCCCCACGGGCGGTGCCGGAGCCACGCCGGCGGACAGTTCAGCTGCGAGTGTGAGGAAGGATTCACCGGCACCTACTGTCACGAGAGTGAGTTTGAACAGTGTTTTATTTTAAATATAAAAACACATTTATAATAAAATGTAAGTAATATAAACTTGTTTTTTATGTGTGTTTGCATCATAATTGACGATTTGTCTTTGTCTCTTTCCGCTTTCCAGATATCAATGACTGTGAGAGCGCCCCCTGTCTGAACGGAGGAACCTGTATTGATAAAGTCAGTCAGTATCAGTGTATCTGTGCTGAAGGCTGGAACGGCCCCACCTGCCAGAACAGTGAGCTCCTCCTCCTCCTCCTCCTCCTCTTCTTCCTCCTTCACTCTTCTTCCTCAGCAGTTTGAACGGTGCACGGCGGCCATGTTTGAGGTGTTTTAATGGTTTTTTGTTGTCTTGTTGTCGTTCAGACATCGACGACTGCAGCTCTGCTCCCTGTCAGAATCGAGGCGTCTGTCGAGATCTGGTCAACGACTTTTACTGCGAATGTAACAACGACTGGAAGGGAAAGACCTGTCACTCAAGTAAGCCCCGCCCATACATGTGTGTGATTGTCTGCTCAGTGTTTTGGTCGTCTGTGTGTCTCAGATGAGTTCTGTGACTCTCTGCCGTAGTTTCAACTCACTGAAGTTTTATTTTTTTACTTCCAGGAGAGAGTCAGTGCGACGAGGAGACCTGTAACAACGGAGGAACCTGCTACGACGAAGGAGACACCTTCAAGTGTCTGTGCCCTGCAGGCTGGGAGGGAACCACCTGTAACATCGGTCAGTGATAAAAACACAAAACACGTCGGTCATACGAAGACGTTTCTGTTTCTTCTTCTAACAGTCGTGTTTGTGTCTTCAGCAAAGAACAGCAGCTGTCTGCCGAGTCCCTGCGAGAACGGAGGAACCTGCGTGGTGAACGGAGACTCCTTCAGCTGCGTCTGTAAGGATGGCTGGGAGGGCGCCACCTGCAGCCACAGTGAGTCACTGCAGCACATTTACTGTAGATCTCGTTAAACAGACACTCAGAGTCCGTTCTGGATTATTAACAGTTGGTTTTCATCTAGTAAATCATTTCTTAGATTTATATAGTTGGATTTATTACAAACTTAATGGCCTCATGAAATGTAAAAAGTTTTTTTCCACGTTGTTACTTTTTGTTTCCGTCTCCTTCCACTGTCTTTGTCATTATACGCTAACAGATATCTGGCAGTGATTGTTTGGATTGAATGTAACAGACGTTCATTTATATGTTAGAGTTCTGCACTGCAGGTTTAGGAAACATTATGAAAAGACACATTTAAATAGAAGCTAAAATAAGACATAAAACAGTGTGAGATATGAGTAAAAAGCCTAGAATTTAATAAAAGGCAAACAGAAAACTCTTACTTTTGATTAAAAACTGTTTCCTGTATGTTAATGTGCAGATATTTACATCACACACCACCCTTAATTCACCAAACATCATTTTGACAGACTTGGAAATATGCTTTAATCTGTTGATTATTTTCTCAGTTAATAGATTAAAGGTTTGATTGGTTCTATAACTTGCCAATCACTCTTTCCCAAATCCCAACATGACGTCTTCAAATGTCTTGTTTTTGTCCACAACCCAAAAATATTCAGTTTACTGTCACAGAGATTTAAGAAACCAGAAAATATTCACATCTGAGAAGCTGAAATCAGAGAATTTGGACGTTTTTTTTTTCTTAGAAAATGACTCAAAACGATTAATTATCAATATAGTTGGCGATTAATCAGTTAATCATTGCAACTGTAATGCTGACATATTATATATAACATTTTGTATTTTAGAATAACAAGTTAACATTTAGCTTTTTACTAACGTTAGCATATTAGGAGGCAATTTCAGCTGAAAATACATATTAGTTTAAAGGTATTCTGTGACATAAGAGGACTTTGTAACTATTGGACACTTTAGTTGGAGTCATGAACACACTGACGCTTTGTTTCCTTTATTTTCAGATGCCAACGACTGCAGTCCTCAACCCTGGTGAGTCAAACTGATTTATCCCCATAAACGTATCTGAGCTTTGGATGTTCAGGGAGACACAAGAAATGAGCAAAAAACGTCTTTTTATCTTTAGTAAAATAAAGTATTTTTGACATTATCCAAAAGGGTTTTAGAAGCACAAGGTGTCAGCATGTCATAACATTTGGAGTTGTGATGTTTTAAGTGATAAACTGTCATATTCTGCACCATATTCTCCTCTTTGGCCTCCTCTTCATCGGTTGTTCTTTCACCGAATCAAATCTGGAACAAAACGGGAACAAAACAACACAGCAGCTGCCAGTTTCAGTTTTTATCTGCTTGGCTCCGTCTTTACTCTCCAACCCACAGAGTCAGAAATTATTCATATCTTTGAAAAACAAAAATGTGAAAAAGTAGATGTTTTTCTGTCTATAATTAAGATTCGGGTTAGGCCTGAGGGTTCCAGCTCAGTTAAGGTCGGGGGTTATTGATTTATAGTGACGCTTTTTCTTGTGGGAAATTGTGATGAATTCTGATTTACAGCTTTTTTTTCCAGCTGACTCAGACAGAAAGAATCACTCTCTGTTGTGTTTTTCTTGCAGTTATAACAGCGGGACCTGCGTCGATGGAGACAACTGGTATCGGTGTGAATGTGCTCCGGGGTTCGCCGGTCCAGACTGCAGGATCAGTGAGTGTCAACCTTTGACCCCTCAACCTTATTCTCCATCTGTTTCTCTATTTATCTCCCCCTCGCTCTCATTTTCTGCCTTTTTCTTTTTCTCTACTTTACTCTTCAGTCTGTCCTTCTGCCTCAGTGCCTTTCAGCCAGGCTTCGGTTTATGTTACTACAGGTCAGCGTGTGTCGCAGCACTCAGAGGAAAGCAGGACTTTATGGATGTTTTCTTAAAAAATCTCTTACAAAACACAGCAGCTGAGATCACGGCCGATCACACCTCAGATATTGCACAATCTTTTGTTTTCTCCAGAGTCAGATGTTTCAGATTAATTTCATATCTGTGTGTCCAGAACAGAGACAAGTCCAGGACGTGTTTAGCCTAGCTTAGCACAAAGACTGGAAGCAAGGGGAAACTGTTAGCCTAGCTTAGCACAAAGACTGGAAGGAAGGGGAAACTGTTAGCCTAGCTTAGCACAAAGACTGGAAGCAAGAGGAAACTGTTAGCCTAGCTTAGCATAAAGACTGGAAGCAAGGGGAAACTGTTAGCCTAGCTTAGCACAAAGACTGGAAGCAAGGGGAAACCGACTTGAAGCAAGGGGAAACTGTTAGCCTAGTTTAGCATAAAGACTGGAAGCAAGAGGAAACTGTTAGCCTAGCATAGCACAAAGACTGGAAGCAAGGGGAAACTGTTAGCCTAGCTTAGCACAAAGACTGGAAGCAAGGGGAAACTGTTAGCCTAGCTTAGCACAAAGACTGGAAGCAAGGGGAAACTGTTAACCTAGCTTAGCACAGAGACTGGAAGCAAAGGGAAACCGTTAGCCTAGTTTAGCACAAAGACTGGAAGCAAGGGGAAACCGTTAGCCGTGCTCCAACAGTGAGATGGTACGAGTGCAGATATGATAATTAGTACAGGTTACAGAACTGTACCTGGTTCTACAGTTTTCTTCGTCTTTCTTTAAGAAGAACAACTTTCAATCTTTAAAGAAGCGTCACATTTTCCAGCTTCAGCTTCTCACATGTGAAGATTCTTCTCGTCTTATGAGATAATAAATTGAATATTGTTTAGGTTTTACATCACTGATTAGACAGAACAAGCTATTTGAAGACATCAAATTAGGCTTTAAGAAACTGTGACTTTTATTATCAACCATTGATTGATAATGAAAATAATCTTTAGCTGCTGCCCTTATTATTACTTTTGTTGGATTTCAAAAGTGAAAATTATGTTAAAAGTTTGACTCCAACAGATTTTAAAACAGACACATACGTCACATTTTCTCTCATCAAGTCGTCAGTAACACATCTGCCAGTTGATTAGTTGGACCATATGAAGTAATTTGAAAAACACCAAATATATTTCTGATATGATGGCTCCATTTTTAGCTGCAACTTCTACTTGAACTTTGACTTTTGTCTCTGGCTGTTCTTCATGTATAATTATCTATGTTGAGTTTCAGTGTGAAAACCAGAATAACAAGCCGAGCTGGTTTCTCTTTGTTACTAAAGACAAATTAATTTACAGAGGATGGTTCTGTTTCTATGAAAGGAAAATAATGACAAACACCCAACTGTCACTCTTCTCCTGCAGACATCAATGAGTGCCAGTCGTCTCCCTGCGCCTTCGGTTCCACCTGCGTGGATGAAATCAACGGTTACCGCTGCGTCTGTCCGCCAGGAAGAACCGGCGCTCGCTGCCAAGAAGGTAAAACCTGCACCAGTCTATATACTGGTGTATATATACTGTAACAAGTCTTCACTTCACCCAGAGAGACACTGTTCATTTAACAAACACAGGTCTGAACGTTATTGGGCCATTGATTTGCTTTGGCTGCAGCAAAAATTGAGATTTTTATTTATTTCAACAAAAGAAGAAGAAAATCAAAATATTTGAATGAAATGTTCATAGAGCTGCAACTAATAATCAATTAGTTGATCAACAGGAAATTAATTGCCTACTATTTTAATAACTGATTCTTCATTTTGAGTCATATTTTATAAAAACTGCTAAAATTCACCATTTACAGCAGAAATGTGAATATTTTCTGGTTTCTTTAGTCTCTGTGACAGTAAACTGAAGATCTGTCAGTTGTGGACAAAACAAGATATTTGAGGACGTCGTCTTGAACTTGCAGAAACACTGATCAACATTTTGTACCATCAAGTTATCGATGAATCTATCCATTATTTTCTTGATTTTAATTGATAATGAAAAGTTAGTTGCAGTTTCTTTCTTATAAGAAGAGTCTCAGTCACATTAGTTCATGTTTATTTCTGTAAAATTCAGCTTCTAATTTGTATCAGTGGTCAGGAGATGAGGTCAGGATGTCAGCTGGCGTCTGTTAGTCAGAGTGTTGATGTCGTTGCAGTGTCGGGGAGGTCCTGTGTGGTCGGCGGGCTCGTCGCTCTGGATGGAAGCAGATGGGACGAAGACTGCAACAGCTGCCGCTGTCTGAACGGGAGAATCTCCTGCACAAAGGTAGAAGAGACTCAGTCTGGATTCATGTGTGCAGATAACATTTACCCACAATTCACAGCAGTGTCACTTTTTGTACTAATAAAGATGTATCATTACAGTACGTACATGTAGGAACAAGATGTTAAGTCTTGGAATAAGTACATGAGTCGGGACGTAGGCCGACTTTACATCATACACATAACATATAGGCTACATACCTACAGTATGTTCCTGACAACACTAACGTAAAAACACAAATGTACCCCAAGAAAAAGGAACTAGTTTGGCAATATCTATCTACATCTGTACCCTCCGGTGTTAATAAGCAGTAAATGGTCATTTTGAAGTGAATCACCGAGAACTCATTACCCATCATCCCTAAAATATCCAGCTTTGTTGCTCAGTGGGTCATGCTGAATAGATATTATATTAATATTAGAATAGGTAAACATTTGGTTTTTTCTAGTTATTTTTAAGGTCCCAGATTATTATCACCTTATTCCATAACGTCACATCTTGTTCCCTCGTACCTACATGTATGTATCAGTGCACACTGTTACTTAAAAAACAACAACAAAAGTGTAAAATGGGAATATTTAAGGTGAACGTTGCAGGACGTAATCTAAAGCCAATGTTCCACCTTTTCTAGAAAAACTGTATAATCACATTAATTATTAATCATTAATTAATTAGAAATCACAGCACAGAAATAAAGCTTTGATTACATAGTTTGTCCAGACTTGACATTTTTACGTATCTTAGTCCCGACTCTTAAATAACCACATTTAAAGGATCTTCATCAAAAATGTTTGTGTTTTTGTAAAATTATGACTATCAGCAAATATATCATTATCAGATATTTAAACTCTGCATCAATATTAGCCTCAGAACAAAGTATCTTCAGGATAATACTCAGCTGTAATGTTTTAAAGTGTAGAAAACTTAAAAGTTTTATGATCTCAACAATCTAACCTCCTTCACTGACTCTCGTCTCGGGCAGCTGTGGTGCGGACCGAGACCTTGTAACCTCCACGGTAAGACTCGCAGCTCAGAGTGTCCGGCCGGTCAGACCTGCGTCGCCGTCCGGGACGAGAGCTGCTTCGTCAAGCCGTGTCCCAGCCAGGGCGAATGCTGGAGCCCCGCCCACCGGGCCCCGCCCACAGCCAGGTGTCATCCGGAGAGCAGCTGCGCCAACGTCACCTTCACCTTCAACAAGGACGTCATGGCGAAGGTTGGTCTCAGTGAGCTCGGTCTTCTTCTTCTTCTTCTGCTTCCCCACCAGGTGTTGTTTGCAGCTGTAGCGGTTACCTTTACTCACGCTGTTGTGGTCGCTGATGTTGTTCCTCCGCTGGTGTTACAGGGCGTGACGGTGGAGCAGGTGTGTCGTGAACTCAGGAGCCTCTACGCCGTCAAGAACCTGTCGTCCGACTCCTCCGTCTCCATGACCTGTGAGCCGTCGCTCAGTGCCAACAACGAGATCCACGTATCCATCGTAAGTCACGTGACAGTTTAATATTTTCAAGAGTCAAGAACAAGTCCAGCAAATGTTTTTAACCCTTTAGGTTTCAAAAAACTTTTTAAACTAAACAACAGACAGAAGGTAAAATGACATATAGGTTAGAACAGATTGTATTAAACCTTTTAACAAGCGGTCTCAGAAAGGTTTGGAGCCGCTGCTCTACAGGAACATGTAGGACCGTCATCATTACGGAGCTGATAGAATAAGTTCACATTCAGTTGACTCCCATCAAGTCAAGACATTATGATCTGGAAAAAGTTTATTTCATTTATAAAATGGAAACGTTTTTTTTTAAAAAGTAAAGAGATAAGAGCACCAGCGGGGTACAATGCTGCCACAACTAGAAAGCCTCAAGTTTTGAGAAGTTAACGAATGGTTTCAAACCACTGCGGCTGCAGCCAGAGAAATGAAACACATCCTGTTTGCCAGATTCTTGGGAAAGACCAACCAGACCCCAAAGTGTTCAGAGCAAACGGAAAATCATTGTGAATCAGTGATTAGAGGGTACCGAAATGAGAATTTATTTAGACTGAAATGTCACAGATAGACGGACCATAATGCTGTTTTTCTGCTGAATATTCCAGTCGACGGAGGACCAGCCGAGAGGCATGACCTTCGTCAAGGAAATCACAGACAGGATCATGGATCTGGTCAGTAAGAGGAGCGCCAACAGTTCCATCATCAGCGCCATCGCGGAGGTTCGCATCCAGAGACGACAAAACCTCAATCCCAATGGTGAGTGTGTCTGCATACGGAGAGAACATCAACACTGGGCAGCACACAGCGAGAAGGTTTATTCTTTAAACTCAAAGGTCCACTTACTAGCCTTTTCAGAGGCCGGGCTTTTAGTTCATGAGCTTAGAAATGGTTGTTTCATCATGTGTCTTGAGTGATTCGCTGACGTCTTCTCCTGCTCTGTTCAGCAGACCACCTCGTGCCGCTGCTGGTTTCCGCGGTGATCATCATCTGGGCTTTGGCAGTTGCTTCGATGTTGCTGTGGTGCGTCAGGCGGCGGCGAAAGCAGAGCGCCCACACAGGGGTTAGCACCCAGGCGTCGGCGGCGGCGGCAGCCCCAACGGCCGAGGACAACAACGCCCTCCACAACAGTGTCGTCAGCGCCGCCCGCGAGCAGCTCAACCACATCAAGAACCCCATCGAGAAAAACCCACAGCACCACCTCCTCATCCATCACCACCTCTACGAAGACAAGAACTCCGTCAACGCCAAGATCAGGAAGTCAGACACGGGGAGCCTGTCGGAGGAGGAGGAGGTGGACAAAAGGCTGCAGAAGGCCAGGTTCCCCCGAGCACCACCGGCGTACTCGCTGGTGGATCGGGAGGACCGACCCCCCCACCACCACCACACGACAGGCAGACCCCCACACTGGACTAGTAAACAGGACAACAGGCAACTGCATTCGCAGAGCGTAAACAGGATGGAGTACATTGTATAGCCAACGGGGCTCACGATGGCTGGACTTTTGTGACCTGCTGGGGGTGTTTTTGGTCATTTTTTTTTAGTCTTTTTTTTATGTTACTTTTTTGTACAGAACTGAAATTTCCAGATGGATTTTTGCTGTTTAATTTATGTTTTGACTGACACTGGCCTGAACGGTCCACTGCGGTTGGCTGGATCTCCGATTTTTGTGGACACCGTAAAAAAAAAACAACAGAATCTGGACAGGAGCGTTGCTACGTTGCATCCTAAAACGCCTCACGATCACTATCTCACATTCAACAATGAGTTTTGTATTTGAATGACGAATTTGGAAAAAAAAAAATTATTTATTTTGTTGGGGGGTTTTTTTTTCGGAAGGAGAAAATTAAGTGAGTCAGCAGTCGCTGCCGATATGAAGAATCGTCCACGTCGAATGTTCAGATGTGTACATAATTTTTTAATTAATCATTGTGTATATTTGATTTATTAACTTAATCATCAAGAGCCTTAAGATATTTCTTTTTTTATTTATGAGTATTGTTTAGAGTTGAATGTTCAGCAGCTTTGTAAGCTCACGACTTCTTGATGGAAATATTGTTTTTCTGATATATTTTTCGTCAAATGCCAAAAGTGTTCTTGAAAGAATAGTTTTTATTTTTAGCCGTTTTTGGATCTGGGCATTTTTTTTGCCTCAACTAAATGTTTTGTTCAATCGTCTGTCGTTTGATGCAGTTTTGTCGGTATGTTTGCCAGGATGTAAAAGTACTTCACATGGAAATGGAAAGGGAGCGGGGGGGGGGGGGGGGTGAGTGATGGCGGGTTAGAGGCTCATTGTGCTGCTGCAGGGTCTTTATACAAACCAACAGCCTTTTTTTTCTTCCTGCTGCGGTCGGGAAGAAGGTACCAGATACACCAGGCCAGCACTGAGAGGCTCAGGAAGAGCTTCTACCCTCAGGCCACTGGGATCCTAGACGAGGTCACTGCCTCAGACTGCCCCCCCCCCCCCCCCCCCCCTTCCCTTCGTACATTTTCACTTTAGTGTTTTTTTGGACCTTGAGAAATAAAAGTCTTTGTGTTTGTTCCTGTCAATACTGTATTATTATTTAAATTATACTTCCTAAAAACATGTTATTGTGCAGGAGGTTCAACTTCAGAATCTAAATCATTGTTCCGTTTTTTTAACATCAACTGTTTTGATTTAAAACGAACTGCAAAGGAACGTAGCAGCCGCGATGAATCGACATGGCAACCCAGAATAATAAATAATAAATGGTTGTGACTAACTAGCTTATCCAGACACATTATCTGCACGTTAGTGTGGCTGAAATGTGAAGTCAGTGATCATAGAAAGGTCAGCTGATTCTCTAGCTGTTTGCTAAACTAAATTTTGCAAAATTTAAATTGTAACACAATTGAGAGCAGAGTTTTATGAGACAATAAAGAACAGTCTAACAGATAATATGTTGCCTCCAGAAAAAGCACAAGATCATTTATGTTTCTCAGACTCAACAGGAAATTTGTTTTGTTTCTGCTTTTTTCTAAACTATCAGGTAAGACAGTCAATAATAATAATCAATAATAATCACAATAATAAACACAAAATCTGATTCTACATCATCACTAAAGATTTGTGCTTTCTTTGAAATGTTCAGAAATAAAAATGGTTAATTTAAAGGAAAATTCCAGTTTAATTCAACCTGACGTATTTCCCATAATGGTGCTCAGTGACTCTGGGACCATGAGGGAAGAAAAGGTTGAATTCTCCTGGATGCAGAGGTTAGCACCACAGTTAGCATGATCCATACGGCTGCAACAGCCACATTTATGGAAAATCAAGTTGAAATAAACTGGCATTTTTAAGGCTACATGGATAAAGACTAAACTACCAAAACGTTAGCTAGACGTTAATTGTGACTTGGTTTCAGCTAGCACCAACATAAATTATCTTAGTTTGCAAAGAGAACTGATTCTACAGCTCCACCGGCTGATATTTAACTTACGTGGTGTTTGGTTTAGTTTTGGATCTGTTCCAGGTTTATTAAATAACTGGATTTGCTGATCTTATCATTGGCTAATCAGCTGATCACATCCTGTCATGTCAAACTTTCATTCACATTAACTCAGTAATTGAACTTGATCAGTTTCACTTTTTAAATCAGAATCTTGAGTATTTGGAGCAATAAGATATAGATGAAATAAGATCCATGTGTGAGATGCGTATTTAATCAACTGTTTTATGTCATTCGTCTCAGTTTCAGGTCGTTAACGTTAACGAGGCTGCAGCTCAAAACTGTTTCTAACATCAGAGTTTTTAGTCAAGTTATTTTTTTTGTTACATATGACTGTTGAAAGCAAAGCATTAATAGATTTCATTTACTTTTCGTATTCATTTTCACAGGATTCTTTTTTATATATATTTTTTTAAATATAATTATTAGGAGATATCTGTGTTTGTGCTGGTTCATTATTATTATTATTGTTATTATTAGTTTTAGAATGAGCTACGCGTGTGCTTCCCAAGAAATATGAGCCCAATTAGCCAGATGGTGACGCTGTAATTAAGGCCCCAAAAATGTAATTTTGAGGAGGCCCCGCCCCTCACACTGTAGGTCCAGCTCAGTGTGTTTTACTAAAAAACCTCTCGGACCATAAAAATCTGCTGTGACGGATTTTTTTTGCTAATTTGTCTAATGTGAAAAACAGTAATGTGACGTCTACTTTTTGGATTTTGACTCAATCGACACCAAATTTGCTATAAAGCCTTGTGGGTCTGAGATAAACATTCAACCAATTTTGCTCCTAAATGAGCAAGATCGGTGGAAAAACATGGCCGCCATCAACCAAAATATCTTCACAAAAGGCAGGGCTTAGAGATAATTGGCCATAACTCATTAACCATTTGTTCAATCATCATAAATCTTGGTACGTAACTTTTGTCTGTGATTGGGAACAGGTCTACCAAAGCATGTTGAGTCCAGCCACAAATGTGTATCTGAAAACCCAGTGGACAGAATTTCACCAAAACCGGTGTGCATGCTCTGGAGTATTAACCAAAACCTGAGGTGTCATATTGATCTGTGTAAGTTGGCGAGGCCTGTCTGATGAAGGGGGGACGAATGGCGGATCTTTGAGTGCGCAATTATTGAAACGCTGCAGGCTTTCTGATGATGAAACAAGAGTGTGATTGGTCTCACTCCTTCCTTTAACAGAATTAAACCAGCTGAAGTGACTTTGCTCACCTTTGTGAAGCCTGAAACTCGATCGTTTTTTAAAAAGTTTTGATGATTAAGCTGCTTTCTTCTGTTGGAACCCACAAATTGCCAGTTGCGGCTATATTTTTTTATTTAATTTCATGCTTTCCACTTTGAGGTTTTGCTTACAATCTCTTACTAATCAAGATATATAATAATACCTTGATATATAAGATAGTATATACTGTAGATATCCTAGGATGGTGTCAGGCTAACACGAAATACTAGGATTCTGATTCAATTAATTGAAAAAGAGTGTTTGATAATGCATAAAACGTTATCCACCCTCTCAGTGTTACTGTAATAACACAGCTGGTGTCTGTCGGCTAGAGACAGTACTTGGACGGGGTCATTAAACGTCCTCCCACTCAAATGGCCCCCCTACAGAAAAGAAAAGAGTCTTTTCTTTAATTTGGCTCGGACATACGTTTGGTCAATGTGGGCAAAAGGCTCGGGTTTGTTGCTCTTTTGACCCAGACATTTCGACTAATGAGGGCATTTTATCGTGGGCAGCAAACAGAAGTCACTTTGTTTCTGTTTTCCCAGCCATCCTCTGCCCTCTCTCCTCTATCCTCCTCAGACATGTGAGAGCGTTTATAAAAAGGCCTGTACACAGCAAAAACCGACCAACCCCTTACAAATAAACAACATGGGCATTTTGCATAAATGCTTTTCCTGCAGGAATCCCAGCCCCGATACCCGAACATGAACATAACAAACAAAACGAGAAGGAGCCAAACAGGCTGCTGCAGTGTGGTCGAGTCAGAGGGGAAGGTGGTGTTTATGTGCATTTTTCTGTAGTTATTCAAACTTGCTGATTTTCAAACAGAGGCTGATGGGAATCCAAATCAAAAGGCTGATAAGCACAGAGTCTCTCTGTGTGGATACGAGCAGAGTTTTATGAGACAGACGGAGCCAATCAGTTGAATCTGAATCTCTTTGTGGCCTGTGAGTGTTTTCATGCTCCGAGTTACTCCCATGATGTCTGACCTCTTTGACCTTTTTGTATAACAAACAAGTAGAGACACCGACTGGCTTCTGTACTAAACAACAGAGAAGTTTAATTCTGGCCTCCTCTCCCCCGCAAGTTACTTACAACTGTAATGTTTATTAATTACAGTTTATATAATCTGCAACTGGTGATGTTTATCAAACTAACCAATGAGAAGGCTGCTCCCTGAGTATGTTGTACATTAATCTTTGCTTATAAAAACAAGTGACACACTGAGATAAAAGGTTCAATGACAGTCATTAGTCAAGCAGCATCCAGATCCAAAAACAACTTGACATTTGAAACCAAATTCTCATTTATTACATCCGATAATATGACATTTACTCAATTACTGTACTTAAGTACACTTTGGAGGTACTTGTACTTTATTAGTATTTCCACTTCTACTTTTCAGATGTGGATTTTACAAATAAAACTCTGTAGAGATCTGCTTTCACTTTGATGTATAAAGTATCTTTCTGTTGATCAGTGTCAGAAAATTCAAATCTACTTTGATTCAATGTTATAAAACAATAAAGTTAATACTTTCTACAGACGCTGTGTATCTATGTCTATATAATAAATATAACACTAAGTGGAGCCATTTTGCATTTCTGTACTTTTACTTAAGTAAGATTTTGAATGCATCACTTGTAAAGGAGTATTCTCATACTGTGGTATTGATACTGTTACTTAAGTAAAAGGTCTTAATAGTTCTTCCACCATCACAGCATGAAAGCAACATACTGGTAGTTTAGCTGTTCTTAAGAGACTTACCAGTAGTAGAGGAAATGTCGGGGGTCATCAGATTCATTAGCATCCTCAGAGAATTTCATAGAAATCTGGACAGTAGCCGTCGACATGTCTCGCTCTGCTGACATCACCGTCCTCAAGCCTGACTGCTAGCTGGATGGAAAAAAATACGATTAGTTCAAAGTCTCTGCAAGCTGATTTTCAAGGTGAAGTTAAAAGTTCCCCTCCAATCAAAAACCTGGTTCTTCTTCTTGTTCCTTTCAGTTCGACGTTGTTCTTCTTCTCTGTGCAGAGTTTGTTTTCACATTCATCTGCTGAGGGACGAAAGTTTAAATCTCACGTTAACATCTGGACGTACCTGCAGGATTTATGACATCACAACTAGTTTGGAGCCAGTCGTGGTCCAGTACGCAACTGACACAAGTGTGATGCAGAAACTTGAAGCCTCCAGAGCTCAAACACTGAGACTTTACAGTGAAGGAGGAAACATCTTGTGTCCTGCTGGAAAACTTTAGAAACTTTTTTTTTTATGGGAAAAAAAAAACATGTTAGGCACACATCATTATTCAAAGCCGTCTTTTTTTATATATCTTAAAACGTGTGTGGAGGGGATCTTAAAGTAAACCAATAGCTCCCTGGAAGCTCAGAAAAACACATCTGAAAATCATAAATAATGTAAAATACATGTGATTTGTAGTTAATGAGCTAAATCATAAAAAAAAGACTCTGGTTCAATGTTAGAATCTGGCACAAAACACCCACTATCAGTAGCTTTTGGCACTCCAAAACCATAATGGTTAAACCTAACTGTCTTTACTGTGGTGTCTGTACCACACACACACACACAGTCACCAAAGACAACCCAGTGTCCCTTAGTCTTTTTGGTGTTTTAAATGGTCCGAGTAATGAAATGTGAACCTCTGTACTGTGGCTGCTTCAAAAGCTTGTTGGCAAAGCGGAGCTAACGTGATCGTTAGGATCACCAACGCCGCTCGCCGCCTCCAGAACCTTCCACTGATCCCTCTGAGAAACTCGAGTCTGCCTTTATAAAGACATTGGCACCAGCTTCATGTCAACTGAGATATTCGAGTTTGAAAGTTGGATTTAATGCTGCAGACCCTCTGTGGAGCAAGGCACTGCTAACACTTCCAGCGGGTTTGGGGTTCAATGCCCGCTGTGACCGACTACACTAATAATGTGAACAGATGTGGAGCTGTTAAGGTTTCAACCCCGAGAGAATCGATTCAAAGTTCAACTGCTTTCTGGTTGTTATGGCTTTTGTAATTTAAGAACTGAGTGTTTTCACAAATTGCTCTGTAAGGGGTGTGGTTGGAGAGTGTGTGTGTGTGTGTGTGTGTGTGCAGTATGACTCAGCTCGTGCACAGACAATTGTGGGAACTGCAGGAGTCTGGAGACAGCGAGGAGAAAGGGGACTGACGTCAGCTCCCTCAGGCTGAACCGAGAGGAGTAAATGAAACAACAGTGATTCATTCGCGTCATGATTCCTGACATGTTTTATTGTCCTTCTCTTGTTCTCTCAGCTCCGTCTGTCCGCTGTCTTTCTCTAAAACGTCCCGACATCTTGACTCAATTTCTCACAATCAAATCTGCAAACTGAGAAAAGAAAAAGAAAACAAAAGTTTGCACAAAGAAGTTTGTTCTCTGAGCAAAAAAGTTCCAGAGTGGATGAAGTTAGAAGTTAATGGCAAAACTTCTTCCTAAACACTTATTTCTGCTCAGTGCAGCAGTTTGGTTTTAGTTTCCTCTTCCTGCTCAGACTGGGACGTCTTATTATATCAATTTTAGATCATTTTTGGGTACTAATCTGGTACAGCTGCTTGTGTTTAGAGAACATTTAACATTTGACAACTTTTCAGCTTCTTCTGCAGACTTTTGCAGATGAACATGTTTATATTTCTCACTGGGAGGTTTAAAAAAAAACTAGTTTTGTAACAGTACCAAGACTATTGTATATGGTGTTATACAGTCATTGCTATTGAAAAACTTCAAATAATACACACGATGTCATCAAACTGACATAGTAGCCAAACTGTGTAATTACAACTTCTGGATTTGTCACATGATACACACTGGCCAAAAAGCATTTTTCTCCACACACTGTCATTGGAAATGGAGTGGCGGTAAAACGGTGCTTAAATGTTTGAGTGAAATTACTCCTCATCCTTTAAATGCAGTACCATAGACTGTAAAAAATACGGACGTAGTCACCGTGACGTCACCCATTGGTTTGTGAACTGCCGTTTTGAAGCCTCGAGTGTAGCAATTTGACCATCACCATCTTGGATTTGGCCGTCGCCATGTTTGATTTTTGGAGCCAGAAATGACCATATTTGGACGAGAGGGTTGAGCTGACCATAGCCTAGCTGCTAGCTTGGTTAGCACAGTGCATTTACAATCTATGGTTAACGGTGATAATGCTAATGCTAATTTTTGCTAGCAAAAAACAGGCCTAAAACCATTAAAACAAAATGTACTCACCAGTAAAACTGATAATCCGACTCATTGATGGGTGTTTTATTACAACTAAACGCTGAACAAGTTTTTAGGTGACTGCAATGTTACAGTTAAGAAAGTTTTCTGACAAAAAGTGTATCGGATTAGATGTTCTGTCACATATCCCATCATGTCCACAGGAGACGCTGGCTCCATGTTACTGTGACTCTTGGCTGGAGGAAGAGCGCCAAGCTTGAAACATGTCGCACTCCAGAGTAGCTGTGTTACGAGCCAGAAAAGGTCTAAGGCTAAGGGAAGCAACATAACGCCAGTGTAGTGAGGCAAGCATTTGGAGTTGGAGGTGGAGTTGAGGTGAGATCAACTTTAATGTCCCAAAGGAATTTTGTCTTGGGCAAAAGTGCTACACGGAGCTGCAATCAAGCAATACACCACAATACAATAAATGGACAAAAACATACCTCACTGACGAGACAATGCAGTAGTGCACTAGTGCAAAAAAGTGCTGCATACCACTGCAATCACACAATGCATTAAAAGAAATCACTAAATGCTTGGTTCTCTAGACAAAGCAGTAGTGCACTAGTGCAGAAAGTGCTGCACAGAGCTGCAATCAAACAGTAAGCGATACATGACCAACATGATCAATGTAATTCAAAACCGACTAAACAATGCAGCAGCACTCCGACACCAGCTGGTTACATTCAACTAGAAGGGACAAGATAGTGCACATAACTCAAGGTAACATAAGTGAAACATGGATCACATTGTAAACAAATAGATCAAATCTTAACAATCATAAGACATAAACTAACAACTACAGATTACAAACTTAACTACCAAACAGACAACAAAACTCACAAAATGGACAAATAACTGAGGTGAGCAGCAAAGGAAAAGGGCTGCAGGTGGAGCCAAAAAACAGAAACAAATAAGACAAAAGTACAGGATAGACAAGCCCCGCTATGCCTAATGTACTAGACAGGACTGGAAGAACAATAAGTAGCTATAAAGGAGAAAAAAATTTAAAAATCCCCTGCCCAGTCCCAGAGCCAGTAAACGAGTGCCTCACCGATTTAACAATTCACAAAGTTGCACGAAGTTGCACAAGTGATTGAAGCTAACAATGGCTGTTCCTCCAGCCCACAGCGGTGCAACAACAACAGAAAGGATAAAGAAAGTTCATGTCTCAGTTCGATGTAAACAGCTCTTGCATGTCAACGAGTGTCCAGCACTGATGGGGGAGTGAAATAATAAATAATAATCCATTTTGCTGTCCAGAAAACATTATGCAGCATGAATGTTGGAACAGCCCGTTTGTATGGGTTAGCAGTTAGCCTAGCTTGCACTCCTCTGTACTTGCCCAGCTTCCACGTCCTGTCACACTGCAGCTCCAGGCGAGGCCGTTGTCTCCTTTGAGTCCACTGGGTGCAGCAGACCAGGATCGCTCAGCTGATTTAGCTCCCAGCCAGTATTTCTTGCAGCAAACTGACGATCATAGACATATTTCCCTGCATAGTCGGAACTAGGAGAGGCCGCCGCAAACGGAAGGTTGTCAGCTAGCAGTTATAATGTGGTTACAATTTCATTTTTTAACTTTAGTCCTTTAGAACTTCCTCTAAATAAACAACTCTGAAGTATTTCACTTTTTTGTGTTTCACCACACACCGCCCTGGTGTGTAGTTTTTGTAAACACACACACACACACACACACACACACACACACACACACACACACACACACACACACCTGGCTGAATGAATTGTGACTCAGTGTTTGTCAGGAACTCTGCCCATCTGCAGAGACAAAGGGATGCTTGGATATCGTTTGATGTCAACATTAATTTACACCTTCCTCCACACACATACAAACTTCCTCTAGGCACTGTTTTCACCACACACAGTTGCTGGGAAAAGTGTTGTGTTGATATTTTTCCAGAGTTGTTTCCCAGCTGCAGGTGTGCTGATGTTCCTACCTGCTGCTGCAGGTTTCTGGGTGGGACGCAGACTTTGTATCACTGCATCAAACACACTTATCGCACACTGACTGCAACACATCAGGCAGAAAGAAAACAGAAACCTCATGCCCCAGTTATGCTCTTCACAGAAACTTCACTGAAGTGGAACAGAAGCTTGAAGGAACAGTTTGACATTTTGGGAAATTTTGGTTGGGTTGGTTGGTTGGTTGATTGAGTTTGTGCGTTGAGTTAGTTGGTGGGTCGGTTGGTTGAGTTGGTTGGTTGGTTGGTTGGTTGGTTGAGTTTGTGGGTTGAGTTAGTTGATGAGTTGGTTGGTTAAGCTGGATTGGTTGGTTGAGTTGGGTTGGTTGGTTGGTTGGTTGGTTGAGTTTGTGCGTTGAGTTAGTTGGTGGGTCGGTTGGTTGAGTTGGGTTGGTTGGTGGGTCGGTTGGTTGAGTTGGGTTGGTTGGTTGGTTGGTTGGTTGGTTGGTTGGTTGGTTGAGTTTGTGGGTTGAGTTAGTTGGTGGGTCGGTTGGTTGAGTTGGGTTGGTTGGTGGGTCGGTTGGTTGAGTTGGGTTGGTTGGTTGGTTGGTTGGTTGAGTTTGTGGGTTGAGTTAGTTGGTGGGTCGGTTGGTTGAGTTGGATTGGTTGGTGGGTCGGTTGGTTGAGTTGGGTTGGTTGGTTGGTTGGTTGGTTGAGTTTGTGGGTTGAGTTAGTTGATGAGTTGGTTGGTTAAGCTGGATTGGTTGGTTGAGTATGTTGGTTAGGTTGGTTGGTTGAGTTAGTTGGTTGAGCTGATTGGGTGATTCAGTCGTTGGTTGGATAACTCTACATATAGTGCCTATTTTTTCCAGATAATACACCCTCTTACATTCTGCCTGTTTTTGAGAATACAGAATCTTTGTGAACATCAGTAGAATCTATTCAAGTCAACAGGATCCATCAGGACAGTAACATCTGTATAAAGCCCCTTACAGACCTGAACCCCTTTGCACTAATCTCATGTCTATATAACATGTTGGTCTCATGTCTAAATAAGCACCCAGATCACTTTTATGTCATGACTGCAATCTTATGAGGTCAGACCAGAAACGTTTCTGTATCACTCTGAACAAATCTGAACTGAATGCTATAAACATGCTCACAGTGCTCATTAATTAAAACTTCAACAGCAAAATAAGTTTTAAAATCCACCTTGTGTACCAGGTGCCAAATATCACACGAGCATCGTCTCTTTCCGTAAATGTCCTGTCATGTCTGAATGAAGCCATAAGAAACATTAACGTTAAATAAAAGTCATTGATGTCTGAATGACCTCTGACCTTTCCTTTAGCCTATTTGTCCTGTCCAACTGTTTCTGGTCTCATTATTATCTGTTTAATCTTCAGTACTAATCAAAGCAATATTTCCACTGTCTCTATTGATATCTACATTCAGGTTTTTGTTGCAGCAAAGATTGAGTTTCTCCTTTGAGGATTAATTAAATTCCTAATAATCTAAAATCATGTATCAGCACAGGCCAACAGTTTAATTCCAGCAGACGTGAAGCCAAATCATCTTGTCCAAACTCTAAATCTGAACCCACAGCAGAGACTGTCGTACATACCTTAAATTCTCCATAAATCCCACAGTGTGTGTATAAGTGTATGTGTGTTTTGCAATAGTGTTCGGAGTGCGTAATGACTACCACATGCTGCTGTATGTCGACCTGAGTGTTTGTTTCCACTCTGACTCATAACATAATGGCTGGATTTTCAAGCCTGTGCATCTCCAAAGCCACATGATGAAGAACAAAACAATTAAAACTTTGCCAGCTAAAGTGACTCATTGTTAAACTGTCTGCTGCCAGTGATTTGGTGGCATTTCTGAACCGACTATGACTTGAATCGGCTCGGCCCAGTTTGGGTGGTCTGTTTCTTCTTCTAACAAAGATGCGAATCTGCCGCTCTGAGCTCGGCCTGGCTCGCTGTTCCTAAACGGAGCAGTAGGTAGCGTTGACAGGAAAAGTACTGCTTAGGATGCAGTTTCTCTGCTTTGGTTTTGGGGTAAACATCTGCGGTGTTGCTCACCAGCCTCAGGGATCCTAAACCTGGAAGAAAGCCATGTGGGAGAACACGCAGCGGGCCGCCAAACCACAGTATGCACAATATACCACCGTCCTCCCAGCAGAAACGTAAATGAGTTTGACACCAAGAGCATTAGCAGCGTTTTGGCGGAACGAACTGGGGTTTTATGAATTAGTTGTGGCTAAAAAAGGGAAGTGAAATGGTTACGGTGAAGTCGGGATCAAAGTCAGAATATGGAAATTAGCATTACAAGCTAAACACGGGGTCAGGCAGTTAGCAGGGTGGTCTGGTGGTTTGCAAGATGCCTCGAAACCAAAAGGTCAGCAGGTCAGTTCTGCACAATCTTTCCATCATCTACATGTCCTGCTGAAGAACCAGAGCAACACAATGCTTCAAATATGGATGAACTACTCCAACTTTTCCACTCCAAACACCAAGAGATATATTCTGCAAACTGCCTCATGACCAACAGGCCACATGGTCGAATCCCAGTGAAACTAAATGGTCCATCATCTGCCACAATCAAAAGACATTGAATTACTACTTGCCTACTTATTATTGTATAAAATTATGGAAAACACAATTGTTTGTCAGATATGGAAGATGGATTTACACTATGCGTCCAGTACAGTGAGTGGTCTGATACAATGTTTAGCCTGGCTTAGTGCAAAGACAGGAAGCAGGGGGGTAACTGCTAACCTAGCAAGCTAACTTGTTAGCTAGCAAGCTAGTCACCAATCAAAGAGTCAGCTGCAGGAAAAGGTAAAGAAAAGAACTTTTCCAGGAACAGAGTGAAGAACTGAAATGGTTGAAAAGCTGGTTTTAAACAGCAGGATAATAACTGCTGTGTCTCCTCCTGACTAAAACAACCGCACCCTCCTCCTCCTCATCCTCCTCCTCCTCCTCCTCCTCCTCCTCCTCTCTGAGAGACTAAACCAGCCGATCGATATTGAATTAGACAAACTGGCAAGCATGCTCTGATCTATACGGCATGTTTACTCTCTCAGCAATGTGGGACCAATTACTGCCGCTGATCTGAAGTGGATCAGGACTTTTCTCAGGGCTGAAGGGTCGGTAATAAACTCAGTTTGGTCGGCATCACAATAACCAGCCGTGTCTTTTAAATCTCTCATTTGTTCACATTTTCTTCCCGGATCTTATGGATAAAGCTGCGCTGAGAAATATATTTTTTAAATTCATATCAAACATTCAATATTATGAGATGACAAGTTTGAGTTATTGACAATATAAAAGTGATGACCTCTCTATCAGATTTCAAATTCAGAGGGTTTTTTTGTTGTTGTTTTTGGAACAAATTCAGATACATTTACAGTAGACTTAGAGGACCACTGCTAAGAAAATAATAAGAAATATTTAACAATCTTTTGGTCTGTGCTCAGTAGAGCTGGATATTGAAACGTAACACTTCTTAAAATTCTGACTAAAAAGTAAATGTAGCATCGAGTGTCAAAAAGTGTTGAAAGCTGTCATCGAATGCTTGTTAAGATTCATAGACTTGTTTACTTGTTTGTTGATCAGATCTTTGAATCTTAATTCAGGAAACTTTTCATTTTTGACTGTATATTTTATATGTTTATTTATGTATTTTATTTAAGCCACATAATCCAGATGGATTTCCAGCTGCATATTAGTATAATTGGGATATAAATGTAATTTTTAGGAGATACTCACTCTCTACTGCACATGTAAATGAATATGAATGAAAATAATGCAGCACTTTGGAATTTGATATGAAAACCCTTTATGGGAAACATGACAGAAACAATTTAAGAACCACTGACCAGAACTCATATTTATAATTTAATTTATTAAAACTGCTAAAAGTAAAATTTTGGACTTAAGTGAAAGATAAAAGTAAAAATCTTCACTTTTACTCACAAATTTAAGAATAAAAACAAATTTTCAAGCTAGTTTTTTAGTTTAAATGCTGTTAAATGTCAGAGAGGTTTGTTCAGCTGGTTCAGAGTAGATCAGTGATGATTGGACTAAATATCATTGATCAGGATCAATAATACATTACTGAAGCAGCATCATTAACAATAGTCGTTTTAGTCATATTATTGTTATTTGATAGGATGTTGCACCACTTTTTCTTTTTTCAATTATGTTTATCAAACAAACAACAATTGATCTGATTATCAATCACTACTCAGCGTGGAACTAAATTCTCCTTAAACGTTCCTCATCTACCAACAGCAGAACGTCTCGCAGTGCAGTTTAGCCTCCATTTGAACCCATTTCCTGTTATTTCATCTCTATTTATATAAGGCTAACAATTATTGTCATTATCAATCAAAAACTTTGAAAAAATTAACATTATAATTTCCAAAATCTAAGGTGACACCTTCAAAAGTTGTGTTTTATCCGACCAGCAGCTTAAACCCAAATATATTCAGTTTATTATCATACGTGATAAAGAAAAGCATTTGAGAAGCTGAAACCAGAATGATTTTGGCATTTTTGCTTAAAAAATTACATAAACAATGAATTAATTATCAAAATAGTCAAACATCAAAATTAATTTTCTTGACTAATCCATTAATTATTGCAGCTCCCTATTTACATTTTAAATTTAGTAGATTGTTGTTCATTTTACATATTAATTATTTCCAGAGATTTAAATGTTTCACAGAAATAAAATTAAGCTTAAAAAAATTATAAAGTTGCAGAAAAACAAACCTCTGAATAAACTGTAAGGATTTATTTTTTCAGTCTATATCCTTCCTTTTCCTTCATGTGATCACTTGAGAGATGCTCTTAAGTAGCAGTAAGTCACTTGATAAATGAGCCAAATGCTAAGTTCACATTACATGATGCAGTGACCCAAATCACAAAAATAAAAAAAATCATCTTTTTTTGCCTCCGAGTGACTCAGGTCTGAATTTTTCGTTATCTGACGCACCAAATAGTTTGTTACACAAAACCATCTGAGAAGTCGTCCTTAAAAGGCGAATAAGTTGATGTGAAGCTTCTATTCAGCTTCAGCAGTCTGAGTTAGTCATATCAAGTGGATATCTGACACATTTACAGACTTTCTAGCATCAAATTCCCTCTTTGTGTTTCCTCGGACAGTGTTTCCCTGTTGAGCTGCAGGTGGAAGTATAGTAACATAAAAGAAGGACTCTGGACGCTGAAGCTTCATATTAGCTTCAGATCAACTTTTAAATCCATTTTTGCACAGAAGGAGGACTGTGGATTTTGTCCCCCATCACTGCCATTGTAAGGTCATTATGAAGGGATCTTCTAATGGTCAGTATGAACAGGAGGAATGATTACAGCAAGAAAAACAGCTTTAATGTTCATTTGGGCTCCTGACTAATGGTTTAAGACAGACTTAAAAATTGTGAACTCGTCCTTTAAATCTAACTTTAGTCTAATTCTTAGAAGTCTGCTCTAGTTTCTCTCCTCTACTCTAAAATATCTAGACTAGATAAAGTGTCCTCTATCTTTGTGAAGATAATTTATCAGTTTGTGCTTTATTTATTTTTTGTTAACCTTGATCTTCAAGCTTAAAAGCCTTTTCTACTCTGATAAGAATAAGATAATTCTGCAGGGAAACTGATGGAAGGTCATTTTTAGCATCATAAAAGTAAATCTTATTCTAACTTGTAACCAAAACAGACGCTCATTGGTCAAAGCTGGTTTTACTGTTGACCTAATTCTTAATGTTTAGACATTAAATCAAATATAGAGGCTGTTACCCCCGAGCAGACTGCTGCTGGCTTCTCAGAGAAAGAACAACCCGGTGATTCTTCGTCCTGGGAAAAGGCCCGGGAGCTGTGGCTGTCCACTTCCCATCATCCTCCACCCAAAACCTAAAAAACAAAACACTGATCCAGCTGAGGCTCAGTTATTCTGCGGGGAGGTAAAACAATCAGAGGAAAGAGCAGGAAAGGAATTTTAAAAAAAGGGCAGAGAAACCATCCAACCAGAGCCGATAAAAATCTAAACAGCTCAAACAAACCCAATGAAAGGGAAAAGAATTCAAACAAAGCCGAGAAAAAGCAGATCCAATAAAAAACCACAACAAGAGAGAGAAGCGGGATTATAAAAATGATTTTCTGTTAAAGAGGAAAATCCACCAGCTGATGTAGAGGACAGAGAAAGCCTTCATCTTCGTCTTCCTCCCCCCTCAGGACAGTGGAACCAGGTTTAGCTGAGTAATGAAACCAACATGAAAGCTGCAGTTCCTCTAGCGGCCACTAGATGCTGCTCTCAAAAACATCTGCACTGCTGACTGAAACACTTAAAGTCTTTCACTTCACATTTTGTTCTCAGTAGCCAATGATGAGGCTGAAAGAAGCTTGTTTACTTGATTGACAGGTGTCTCAGCCTATCATAGTCAGCTGAGGTGCTTCGCCCAAATTAGCACGTTTTTGGCTCCAGTAACTGAGCATCAAAGCATTGAGTGGTTTTAGTTTGTTGTTTTTAGTTTATGACCTTTTTTCACTTGTTGAGTAAAACATCTTTGAGTGTCTTGAAAAGCACTCTATAAATAAAATGTATTATTATCATCATTATGAAGGACAAATCTCATGATCAGACTCAAACCAACAACTTTGTACTGAAGTTCTTTGATAAATTTACAATGTAGTACAAAGTCCAGAGGTTGTGATCTGCAGTGCAACAAGCTAGTGAAGCTGTAAACAGAACTGCTTTCCTGCACATGCTCAGTAGCGTCTGCCTTACACAGAACTACTCTCCGGAGACTGAAAACGTGATGCTGTTATTAGTCTTTGGAGCCGTTTCTAAACAAACTAACGTGACCAAACTCTTCATGATGAAGGAACATGTGACCCAGTGCAGCGGTGTGACTCACCGATGTGTTTTTAATCAGATATATCAGCTTTGATACACACACAATACTTGTCAGTAGATCAGTTCATTGTTGGTTTGGACCCAAACATGAGATTTGTTGCCAAGAAGAACATAGAAAATCACCAGAATGATCCTTTAAATCCAAACTACATCTTGCTCATTGTAAAGTGTTTGTTTTGATCAGTCGATTGGATTAGTGAATCTAATCTAAACAGGATGGGCGTCTCAGGGGGAGGTGGGGAATGAAATAGTCTCTGTGCTCCTCTTCAGTAATTAAACTCATGATTCTTGACGGCATTTTAACCATGAGGAAATTAAAGGATCTGGTCTGTAATAGACATGGACATTAAAGGTGCAGTGTGTAGAATTTAGTGGCATCTAACAGAGCGGACTTGGCAGAAATGGAATATAATATTCATGAGTATGTTTATAGTATATGTAATTAGTGTATAATCCCATGAAAATAAGAGCTGTTGTGTTTTTTGTTACCTTAGTATGAGCCTTTATATCTACATAGGGAGCAAGTCCTCTTCCATGGAGCCCGCCATGTTGCACCGTCATGTTTCTACAGTAGCCCAGAACAGACAAACCAAACACTGACTCTAGAGAGGAGCTTTCACATTTCACTATCACTGTAGGTTCTCCTTCACACTTGGAAGGGGAGGAGGAGGTGGTATTCAGTTGGTTGCAATCTGCAGCCTCACCACTAGATGCCACTAAATCTTACACACTGGTCCTTTAAACAGGTCGAAGCCTCCTCAGCGAGGCGCCAAAGATGACTAACTGACGTTGCCATCCCTGAAGCTAGCACGGACAACATTCACAACTTATAAGTGCAACATTTTGAATCATTTTGATCAATTTTGTTGTGTTTTATGTTTTTGTTCTTCAAATTTTTCAGCAACACAAATGAAATTCGGTTCACTTATTATGTTTTGTTGTTGAAGTCAGAAGTTTGGAGAAAGATAAACAGACAAAACTAAAACTATCTGCATGAGGAGATTCCCCAGCTACAAGAAGGGGAGAACATATAAATGAATATACTTTTTGTATTCTGGGTGAACTGACACTTTAACAGCACTCAAAAAGTTTGAGAGAGAAAAAGAGAAAACATGAGGCATCTCTCGCTAGTTTTTATTTCCTGTGGTTTGTGATTCTGAATGGGAGAGCCATTTGCTTAAAGGCACTTCAGCAGGCCTGAACAATCTGTCTAAACACTCAGTCAGCAAAGAAATCCATAAAAGGTCAAACTATCCAAAAGAATCTGGTCCCAGATTGAAGTGATTAGCAGTATCTTAATGTCCTTGACCTCTGACCTCTTGCAGGCCTGCAGCAGAGAGATTATCAGCGCTGTGGGGATGATTGATGTCGGCGGAAACTAGCACATGTTCTTTATCTAAATTCAACACCACCAGAGAGCGAGCAGGCGGAGAACGGCCAGGAACAGTCGGACAGTTTGGGGAGTTTCTGTGAAATCTGAGCTGGATGTTTCTCATGTAGCCTGAAAACACCCAGAGAGGATGCTGAGATCTGCAAGTTAAAGGGTCAGTTCACACAAACTACAAAGACATGTTTCCTCTCTTGCCTCCGGTGGTTTCTATCCAGGCAGGTCGTTTTGGTTTTATTTGTGCATGTTTGGAGATTTCTGCCTCGACTCAAATACAAGGTGAGAACAGCTGTCAGTGTCTCTGTATCAAACATAAAACACACTGTTAACAGTTTTCACTGGAACTACTAGATGAATCCAGGTTGTAGGTGGAAGTAGACAACCAGTGTTCAATTCAAAGTGATCAATTTTTAAGCCTTTTTACTTGGAAAACTGTCCAGGAGATCCTGTAGAGGCAGTTATATGTAGTCATCAAATATCAATAAAATAAAGGCTCTAATCTACAAACTAAATGTTTAAACTTCAGCTGCTCCAACAACAAACTGACACCACGAGTCTCTGCTCCATGAAATCTACATTAAATCTTCATGTTTCATTCTGAGCGTCGCGCAGACAAAAGGACCAGACCAGGAGCCGCTAAAGACGGAGCACATGTTTGAGATTTTTGCATGAAGTGACTCATTTCTTCTGATTGCAGACAGAAATCAGGAGTTTGATGACTGAAAGTAATTCCTGCTGTTTCATGAGCGACTCCACAAAAACACTTTCACATCCAGACTGTGGAGGTCAGACAGAAGCCATGTTCATCTTATTTTTTTTTCACAATTTCACTGATATATTAATACTGAAGGATTTCAACATTTCACACAGACGAACTTCATCTGTTCACTGTGATCAACACAAACATCTCTGCTGTCACTGCAGAGGAAAAGTCTTCACTTCAAATCAGCTCCTGATTCATCAATAGAAGAGACAGTTTCTGTGGATTATCCAGAATTAATGGTGCTGAAAACACACATTTCATTCACCTCCATGGTAACAGGCTGGAGGCAAAAATCTGACAACCCAGAAAAAGAAAAATATGGAACAAATGTGTTTGTTTCTTTGTTTAATGTCTTGTTTTTTTTTGTAATTTGGGTGAACTGACCCTTCAGGGAAAGGGTCAATATATCACTGTAATGTTTGTGAAGTATCTCAAAGAAGAGTTTGTGAGCAAAGAGTTGGTAGTTTGAATCCGCAGGCTGGTTTGGAAACATGTTGTCATGGAGATTCAGGCTACAACTAACGATTATTTTCATTATCGATTAGTCAAATGTCTTGTTTTGTCCACACAAAGACATTCAATTCATTTATATTATATTCATTTGAGAGGCTTTTTGATATTAAGCATTTGTCAAAATAGTTTGCAATTGATTTTCTCTGTCATCTAATTAATCTACTAATCAAATGGAGACAAAATAAATGTTTGTTACATCCATTTTTCCAGCTGTTGGAGCTGAAAATTAGAAAATCACTTTACTGACTCAAATTATGTTTCAGTTCAAATATTGTTATTCGTTCATTTTTTAAGTGAACCCATTGCGTCACCTTTTAAAGCCACATCTGTATGTGATCACAAACAGTAACAGTCAAAAGTTTGGACACGTTTTCCCCGAATGAGAAAGCGCGTCCAAACTTTTGACTGGTTCTGTAACTGCTCATAATGCTTTGAGGCCTTCATGTGGTTTTACTCTTAAATCCTATAAATGTCCAGGAATGGTTCTTGGTTAATATTTGTGCAAAGTCATCAAACATTTTGGTTTATTATACTGTATGCAAATAGACGAAATAACAGGAACACTTGCAGCCTAAAGAAATCCAATAAAACGCCACAAACTGCATGTTTAAATATTATCACAGAGCTGAATCAGCTTTTCTCTGACTTTAACCTTCTCAAAGGTTCAGAGGTAAACATGCTGCAGGGTTCTTGTGTTAGATCACATTACATTCATTCGTTGGTCCAGAGCAACATGAGCAAAACAGGAAACATGAAATAAATCACATATGTGGCTGTTACTCACACAAGGAGATTAGCATTAGCTGGTGGTTAGCACACGTCTGCAGGCGTGAGGATGATCAATGGCTTTAATTATCTCTCTGGACACCTGTAAATGAGAATAAGTAATTAAATTCGGATTCAGCGAAAACCAGCCGACACAATCTGCAGAGTGATTATTGAGCCTTGTTAATTAATTGATTTGGAGAATAAGTCAGATAAAGAAAAGTTTGAGCAACTTTTAAGTGTTTTTATTGTGATGTCAACTTATTTTAGTCACGCTAGCAGTGCGGCTCAATGGATGTTTGTCAGTCGACCATTTTCGTTCAGACTGAAATATTTCAACTATCAGATGGATTGCCATGAAATTTGGTGCAACAGGGTGAACTGTGATCACGTTGGTCTCCTGATGAATTTTCATGTAGCGCCACCAGCAGGTCAAAGTTATCAGTTATCGTGTGAAATATCAACATCTACTTGATGGTTTGGCCAAAAATGTGCATCAGACATTCATGTTCCCCGCTGGATGAATCCTACAGACTCCGGTAATGTTTGACTTTTCCTCCAGCGCCACCATGAGGTTGACATGTGTGGTTCAAAGTTAAAAGTCTGCACAACTTTCAGATGGATTATGGTGCAATTTGATGAAGACATTCATTCAGACGTTTAATTTTTTGTTCTTTATACTTCATGTTACTCACTAAGATGCTTTGATCAGATTCTCTTTCTTTCTAAGGAAGTTGCTAAAAAAGCTGAAACTCCTGATTGGAATAATTTACTTGTAAATATTTATTCTCATCATATTATCTTCATTTGACTTATTTGAAAATGTTTTGTTTAATAAATTACATATTTTCAGTTATGCGATCACTGACTGTTACTTCACAGACAATCATTTTTCTGTTGATCGTGTCTGGCTGTCCATTCTTTTTTGTTTCTTTTGTTTGTTTTTTGATTATTGTGTTGTTGTGTCATGTAAACGTAGCACAAAAAGTAAGGAAATTTGTGTTTGGTAGATTATTTCTTTGTTGTAACGATGCTTCTTGGCAATAAATATTATACCGTTGGAAAGCCTGTTTATTTCCCTTTTAAATGGTGCCACATTTGTAAGGAACATGCATTTGTGGGATGAGCAGCAGAGCTGAGTATGTGGGTTGCGCCCATGAAAAATTTGCCAAATCTTCTCTGCCAATGCCAAACAGCTTATTCTGCCATTGACTCTTGTTTGGTGTTTGGTGGATTGGATGATTGAAGATTGAGGAAACAAGACATGTTGGCAATTTAATAAGTTATTAATTGAACAAACAGGAGCCTCAGTAGTGTGTGGAAGAACCATACACAGCCACAACAGCCTGGCACCTCCTCCTCATGCTGGTCACCAGCCTGGTCACACACTGCTGTGGGATCCCCATCCCATTCTTCAACCAGCATTTGTCGCAAGTCAGCCAACATGGTTGTGTTGGTCACTCTGGCACGAACAGCACGCCCAAGCTGATCCCACAAGTGTTCAATGGGGTTGAGGTCAGGACTGCTGGCAGGCCGTTCCATCCTCTCCACTCCCAAATTCTGGAGGTGGTCTCTGATAAACCCCGCTCTGTGGGGGCGAGCGTTGTCATCTTGGAGGATAGAGTTTGGTCCCAGACTGGAGATATGGGATTGCCACTGGTTGCAGAATCTCATCTCAATATCTCTCTGCATTGAGATTGCCTCCAATGATGACAAGCCTCGTTTTTCCAGTGAGGGAGATGACGCCCCACACCATCACACTGCCTCCACCAAAAGATGTTACTCTATCGGTGCAGCAATCAGCATAGCGTTCTCCGCGTCTTCTCCACACTTTGACCCTACAATCCAACTGCCGTAAGCAGAATCTGGACTCATCGCTGAACATAATGTTCCTCCACATGTTCAGGTTCCAGTACACGTGTTGCCGACACCAACGCAACAGACCTGATGGTTTAGGGCAGTCATGGCAGGCCTCCTGGCAGCTCTATGAAACCAGTCTGTTCCAGATTGTCTGGGCAGAGAGCTGTCGGCCATATCGTCCTGCAAACCTTGACTGCAAATCTGTAGAAGACAGCCTACGGTACCTAAGTACTGACAGGGTGAGGAAATGGTCCTCTTGGGGTGTCGTCTTCTTGGGACGCCCACTTCACGGCTTGTCTCTGACATCCCCCGTTATATGGAACTTGGCCTTTACTTTGGAGATGGTACTAGGGCTCACTCCAAATAATGCCGCAACTTGGTTTTGCGGAACACCAGCTTGAAGTTGCCCTATCGCACGGGCCCTATCCAGATCAGTCAAACGTGGCATGCTGATTCTTGGAGCAGACACCCACTGACCACTGTAGCAGGGCCTGTTGATTTTGGCCTCCATCACTTCCATTGAAAGCACATTTGAAGGATCTTTTAATATCCAGTATGAACAGGAGGAATGATTACAGCGAGGAAAACCTCTTTCACTGTTCATATGGACACCTGACTGCTGGTTCAAGACACACTAGAAACACTGAACCAGCCCTTTGAAGCTGTGAGGACCAGCAGAAATGTGCTCACAAAGATAGAAAGACACCAGTTATATGCAGGCAGCATAGCGACAACACACAGTGTCATTCTCTTTCTCTAAACTTCTCTTGATGTTCCAAAATTCATCTGGTAACACAAATAAATAAAGTCTGTTGGTCTGAAAACAAGACTTATTTATTTGGTAAAGATATGAGTTTTCTTTTTGAAGGCACCACATGAATGTAACTGTTCACAGGACAGCAGAAATGTTTGAGATCTTTGGTTTCTCAGTGATGAGTGAAACAAAGCAGACTGCTCCCTCTACAGGAAGATCAGATCACTGCAACTACATCAACTGCAGCCAAAACACTGCAGGGACTCTCCAAACAGAGAGCTTCAGTGGTTAAATCACTTCAGTCGGCCACTCAGAGAAGCCAACAGAAGGATGAACTTGTACATGAACATACTGTTAGTTTGGTCTCATCTGAGGATGTTCAGGGTCAGTCTGGACTCAGCAGCTGAACTGGGAGCATCTGACTCAAAGACACCTCGTCATAGAGCAGGATCAGCAGCTCAGAACAGTTTTATATCTTCATTAATGTGTGATTTTTTTCTTGAAGTCATGAGACAAACTCAGTTTTCAGTTTCTAGTGGTGGAAAGTGACTAAGTACATTTACAAGTACAAGTATTGTTCTTAAGTCCAGTTTTGAGGTACTTGTACTTTACTTGAGTATTTCCATGTGATGCTACTTTCTACATTTCAGAGGGAAATATTGTACTTTCTACTCCACTACATTTATTTGACAGCTTTAGTTACTTTTCAGATGAAGATTTGACACAATGGATAATATAACAAGCTTTTAAAATACAACACATTGTTAAAGATGAAACCAGTGGTTTCCAACCTTTTTGTCTTTTGACGTCTTACAAAAAGCAGTGTGTAGTCGGGGTCACATTTCACATGTCTATGAGTTGTTAACAGCTCCACCAAATAGTGATTTTTCCCTCTAAACTTCTCACATGCTTTCATTTCAATAAATGTTCAAATGATCCAATATTTCAGCAAAAATCAAAGATTAGAGAAAAAGTCCAAAAACTGAAAACAGATTTGTGTATCACAACTTTGTTTTTTCTTCTTTCCTCTCCCATTAATCATCTCACCACCCCTCAGATTTATCTGCTGACACTTTGGAGGGGCCCGACCCCTAGGTTGGGAACCACTGGACTAAACTAGCTAACTGTATATAAAGTAGTGTAAACTAGCTCCACCTCCAGCAGCTACAACAGTAACATGCTGCTCTAACACTGATGCTTCACTATTAATAATCTAATGATGTCATATATAATAATATATCAGTCAGAGGGACCAAACCACTACTTTTACTGCAATACTTTACCTACATCAAGTTCATAATACTTATGTACTTTTACTGCAATACTTTAACTACATCAAGCTCATAATACTTATGTACTTTTACTGCAATACTTTAACTACATCAAACTCATAATACTTATGTACTTTTACTGCAATACTTTAACTACATCAAGCTCATAATACTTATGTACTTTTACTGCAATACTTTAACTACATCAAGCTCATAATACTTATGTACTTTTACTGCAATACTTTAACTACATCAAGCTCATAGTACTTATGTACTTTTATTGTAGTACATTTACTTGTAATGGAGTATTTCTATATTGCTGTATCGGTACTTTTACTGCAGTAAAGGGTCTGAACGCTTCTTCCACTGTTGTCACTTCCTGATGCCAATAAGAAAGTTCTGCTGGACCTTCAACAGAAAATCTTCCTGTAATCTGATCTGTAGAAAACAAAGTTACACGCTGGATTTCATGGTGGATTTCTGAGTGTTCAGAGATGGAAACATGTTTTTCGTTCCTCTCTCAACCTCCACAGATCTCACACGAGTTTCAGCCCAGTCGTTTGAGCTTTTTTCAGCTCCATCACCAACTTCCAGAAGATTAATATCGATTTTGCTACTTCTGATAACAAACCTGAACATCTTCATCTTCTCACCCTGACCTCACAGTGCAGAAACAGGAAGTGTATTTAAAGAGGGTCTCGCTGATGTAAGAGCTCCTTTAAACCAGGAGACTGTTCAACAGTTCAAAAGGTCGCTGAAGAGTTTTTCCACACATTGACCTCTACTGACTTTTTCCTTCCTTTACGTCACTGCACTGGTTTAAAAGCAAACAGAAGAGCTTCATTAACTGTTTGATGATGTAATCAGTCTACTAGAGGACTAGTAGTTTATATACTTTTATATTTTGTCCTGCGTCATTGATTGTTTATGTGATGAAGTGTTGGGCAGAGGAGGGTTTGTTCGGGTCTGTGTGGAATCTTTCAACTTGTTTTGTATTGATTGTTATTTGTATTAGTGTTTTGTGTCAGAACTGCAGATGGAAATCAGTTAGTAGTTACATCTGTTTCCCTGAAAAATACACATAATAAACTAAATATAATATCGTCCTAAAACGTTTTTAGGAATCTGAAATTTGCTCAATAATGTATCTTTTACTTTACAATTTTGTACGAATTTTTATGTTGCATCTATTAAAATTTCCTTGAATATCTTTTAACTTACTATTGAAAACAAAAACACAACATCTTCCTATAAACAGTTTACTTTTATAAATATGTTCTGAGGTGTTAAAGACTAACATGTTAACACATATTTAACAGATAGAAGTCTGAAGTATTGAGAGATGAACAAACACAGTCGGCACATCTGGTTTTATGATGAGAAGAAAAATATAGAATATCTAAATATTTATCTGTTAAACTGTTAAAACTGTTTCTACTGAGACACACATGAGCGACATTTTGGCAAAAAAACTTCACAGCTACATCAAAGAATTTTTGTTTTATTGATCAAAATAATTTCTCATCAAGAGTTTCAAACTGAACATGTTCTGGTTTCACTGATTGATACCTTTGACTTTTGGTTTATTAATTGATATTCTGATAATAGAGATGCCAGTTTACTGTTTCTACTAAACAACATTCTGACGGGATCAATATCACCAACACATTCCTTCATCAGCAGGTTGATGTTGTTTCGTCACAACTGGCCTGTAAGAGCCGAGCGTCTGTGTGTGTTTATTAATGTCGCTGCCTTTTAAAATATGACTTTAACTGTTGACACTCAGCAGATTAATCCAAAGTAATCAATTCCAGAAATCAATTTCATCAGGAAAGTGGATGTGAGGAATCTATGAGACACTGAACTGCATTTAAACTGTCCAACGAAGCTGCAACATACAGACGGTGTGAAGTAACTTTAAATATATTTTAGCACTAATAGTACAGTTTCAGGAAACACTGATTATTATTGTGATGTTACTGCTTACTGTGATATTTTTACCAGCCATAATCGCAGCGTGAAAATATGATGTCGGCACATCTCAACTCAGTGTGTTGACTAAAACGTCCAGTAAATTAAAAAGGTGAAAACACAACAACCGTCCAACAAAGCAGCTTTTTTTTTACTGCAGTTATGTCGTTCACATTTTAATTTTCTCTGTCAGCATCACGAGGACGCAGCGGTCGGTGGATCCTGTATCTGTGAATGTTAACGAGTCGCTGTGTCGTTCACAGTCCGTCACTGTTTTTCTGTCCTTCCAACAGTAAAGAAAAACCCACGTGATGAATAATGAAGGTCAGTCCTCGGCTGGTTTCTGTTTGAGCGCCGTCTCGGAGCGAACGGCGCTCCTCATGGCTCTCTGCATCAGCCACGTGGCCACGTGGACGGTGACGAAGGCCCCGCCGGCCGCCCACATCCAGTTCCTCCTGAGCCAACTCTGATGCTTCATCCTGACACGTCTGCAGGCGGGAAGAAGAGACGAAAACCGGATTTATACACACTTTAACTTTTACTTCCTCAGAGACGGATGTAAATAAAACTACAGCAAATGAAACCAGAACTATCTGCAGATAAAAGAAGTGCTCTCACTGCATTCACCAGCCTGGAGACATAATTAT
Organism: Thunnus albacares; assembly: GCF_914725855.1. Taxonomy (NCBI): domain Eukaryota; kingdom Metazoa; phylum Chordata; class Actinopteri; order Scombriformes; family Scombridae; genus Thunnus; species Thunnus albacares. The sequence goes on from NC_058108.1 coordinate 37,163,702, forward strand.
GAGATAATTACAACATAGAGATCACAGATTTAAGAGATAGAATTTTATAATGATGAAGTAAAGTCAAAATTACAGGATACAGAAGTTGCAACAACAAAATGTCTCCAGTTTTATTTTGTCTTTTATTAACGTGCTTCTGTAGGAAACCACTGGAGAAAATATGTGTCTTTGTCATTTGGGAGCAAATCCTTTAATAATCATCATCTAAAGACACATTCAAAGTTTAACAAGAAACCTGCAGAGACTTAATATTTGTAGAGAGAAGAAGAGAAAGTTTTCCCTCCAACTTTAATACAGTGAAAACTGTCTTTGAGCAGCATCTAGTGGCCATTAGAGGAACTGCAGCTCAACATCACAGCTGTCGTCTCTTCAGGCTGTCAGTTCGGACTGTTTGAGATTAACAATTGTGTTGAAATCTTTGGTTCTCAAAGAAATAACTGTTAACCTTCTTATACAAGTGGCGTAAAGTAACTACATAAAGCTACTCAAGTACAGTACTTCACTGCAGATTTGAGGTACTTGTAAAGTTACTTTAACGTTAAGTTGAATTATTTCCGTTTTAGTTTTACTCCCAGTCTTTATACCTATATATACTTTTACTGGGTGAAAAACATCCACTGACGGTCAATTTGGAGCTTTTTTTTTTTTTTTAGCTTTGATATAAGACGAAATTCTCACAACATGACCGCTGCTACAACCAACCAGTTTAGAATACAACATGAAATAACAGAATTCACCGGCTGTTCTGATATTTCACAAACACCAAGAAGTAGCTGTTGGTACAGATTCTTCCACATCAACAGTCACTTTATTATTGATATGGAATTAATAAGCATGCACATTGGTATTGATTGAACAAGATCACATAATCACATTCAAATAGTTTTAAAATGGATGAACATTTTCGCTTGAAGGTGAAGCACCAATCCTTTCCATAGTTTGGGTTAAAATGTGGTAAAAATGTCCAGTTTAACGGCACTAAAATGCTCGACGTGACAGTAAAAAATGTCCGGTTAGTGGACTACAAGAGGTCCAGCAATACATTCTGGAAACCCATTTAATACCAATAAAACAAGCTACTATCAGCAAGGAAAACCAGTCCAGACCAACAGCCTGTGGACTACTGGTACAGATCCAGTTCTGTACCAGTAGTTGGTAAATTATTGCACTGGTTCTGGAGCTGTAGCCAAAAAAACCCCCAAAAAATGTGAAAACCTTGAGAAGCTGCATTTTAGAAACATCTGGTGACGAGCTGATGACGCGTCTCTGCTTCACCACACATTCATCACACAATCTGGCAAAATGATATCATACAGTCGCAGACAGATTACGACCGAGCTCTTAGTGGACCAGCAGCAGGCGCTCCAGGAGACGTGGGTTTCATACCTGGGTTACTGGGTTCTGGGTTACTTGCTCTTGGCGGCAGCAGCAGCAGCAGGAGGAGGAGGAGGAGGAGGAGCTGCAGGAGGAGAAACGTAAGCGACGATGCCCGGCTCAGGAATGTAGTCGTCTCTGGATTTATGCAGCAGCGGGTTTGACTTCAGATTGTACCAGCCCCAGTGGATCAGTCCCAGACTCGTGCCCATCACAATCAGGACTTTGTAGTTCCTCCAGACCTCACGCAGGCCCATGACTGACAGGCACAGAGCTGGGAAATAACAGAAGGAGGACGGATGGTTGAATAGACACAAAAATCTGATTTAGTTTGATTTATTAGTTAGAGAATAAACGCTATTTAAGATACTAAAAGAGGGGATATCCTGGGACGAGTGATGTTCAGTTCTTCACACACAAAGACAGTTTTCTTGATTCTACTGTGTCATTTGGTCCCTCAGATTAATACTAATTTATTATTATTCCAAAGGACATTTTGTTTGTAAACACACAGATCAGAAACACACTTATGACAATGAGAAAATATGAAGCTTCATCATCCAAATGAGTCAAATCAAGTAGATATCTTTCAACTTTACAGCCTCATATAAGCTTCACAGAGACTTTTAAATGACTGTGTGGACACACTGTGGATTTTGGCCTCCATCACTTCCATTGAAAGCACATTTGAAGGATCTTTTAATATCCAGTATGAACAGGAGGAATGATTACAGCGAGGAAAACCTCTTTCACTGTTACTATGGACACCTGACTGCTGGTTTATAGACACACATATAAAATTGTGAACCTGTCCTTTAAGTTTTTTAATACTTTTCTTTCTTCCACGCAGCTTTAAGACTACACTTGACTAGAGATGCGTTACATAATATCCAAATAAAAAAAACACTTTCTCCTTACAGCCTGTAAGACAGAAAGGAGAAAGTAACTTAATGAAAGCAGCATTAATCAGCTGGCTATATCGTGTCATTTAATAAAGCTGCAACACAAAGAAAAGCTGAATAAACGATCACGTTTAACAACACATACAGCAGACAGTTAGCTAACCTGCTAACAAAGCTAACAGTGACATGAAGGACAAATCAAATCAAACAAAAGTTAAACTGTTAAACTAACCTGTGGTGATATAACTGCACCGCTCTCACCTTCACCAACCAGCTGTTCTTTATGCGCATGCGCCGACCGTGATGTCCGAGGTCCGGAGCCGGGATCCAGCTGTCCGAACAGGAGCCTGATCACAATTATCAGCAGCGTTCAGGCTCAAAACAGCAGCTCTAATAGTATGTCATAAAATATGAAACACGAGAATAATTGCTATAAAAGATCTATTTTACAAAAAGATCGATTAAAACAAATCCTAAAAAGGCGTCGGTGGTTTTATAAAATGTTTTGTAGCCAGGCAACAATGTCGGAGCCTACATCGGTCACATGACTAAAGACCATTAGGGGATAGCCCAAAATTTTGCCTTCTAGGCATTGATTTATAATAATAATAATTATTATTATTATTACAATTATAATGTTATATAAGTATAATTATAATTATTATAATATGGTAGTAATAACTTATATGTTTTTTTATAATAAATTGTATAATACATCCATGCTTCTAGGCTGCGACTTGATTGTTTTAATGTTATGTTTTGATGTTATTTAGTGTTGCACTTCCATACAGTTGGGCAATGGTGGAAAGTCACTCATTACATTTATACTGTAGGGGAGAACGGGGTAAACATAGCCAGTGGGTAAAATGAGCTACCCCTTTTATCAAGGTAACCATAAACAAAAGTTATCATGTGACCACAAATTAAGAAAGTATTGTTCATATTACTAAATCCATCTTGGACTCAAGCATATGGAGAAAGAAGTCAGCAAACCAGAGCAAAAAAAAGATTTTTGTCATGCCAAGTGAATTCATCATGTTACTAAAGTTATCAGTCTTGTATCTTAATTAAAAAAGATACATTTTGGAGATTATTACATGTTAATTCATGTCAGTTTGAGCCACAAAACAAGGTCATAAACTCAGCATAACTGTGGATCTGAGCTGATCACTGTGCGAAACAGTTTTGTCAAAATGGACGTTGTGGGGTAAAACGTGCCAGTGATGTTGGAGCAAGTTGAGTCAAAGGTTCAATTTTCTGATATTCTAGAGACTAGAGACCCTGTTCATGTTTGATCCCTGTTACAAGTGTTACAGAGGTGATGAATAAATACCTAATTGTTGACTAATGTTAAGTTTAAGCCACAAACAAATATGCTGTACATACAGACGGGTGACAAATTAAAGGAAAAAACATGTCAACATAAGGTGTTGGACCACCAGAACAGCTTCAGTGCTCTTTGTTATTGATTCTACAGTCTCAGAACTCTTCTGAAGGGATGAACACCGTTCTTCAAAAAGATATTCCCTCATTTGGTGTTTTGTTGATGTTAAGTGTTGCCTTTGATAAATTGATGGTATTAATAAAGTTCAAAATTATTTTTAATTTTATAATTAATTTGTTTGATTTTGTGTAATTTTTATATCAGTATTTAACGGTAGCACTATTTACCCCATCCCCATGCTCATTTTACCCCTACCTTGGGGCAAATTGTTCCATAGGACTAACATTCATTTGATGGATCATTGTTCTAAAACCATAATAGTTAGACAACTTGTTTTAATTTCCATGGGTACACAACAACCTGAAATATATATAGTAACTATTATTTGAAACAAATACACTTTCATTTTGCAGTAAAATCATCAAATGTAAAAAGTGGCTCATGTTAACTCATTCTCCGCTAGTACTATTTTGAGGTACTTGTACTTGACTTGAGTATTTCCATGTGATACTACTTTATACTTCCACTCCACTACATTTATTTGACAGCTTTAGTTACTTTTCAGATGAAGATTTGACACAATGGATAATATAACAAGCTTTTAAAATACAACACATTGTTAAAGATGAAACCAGTGGTTTCCAACCTTTTTGTCTTTTGACGTCTTACAAAAAGCAGTGTGTAGTCGGGGTCACATTTCACATGTCTATGAGTTGTTAACAGCTCCACCAAATAGTGATTTTTCCCTCTAAACTTCTCACATGCTTTCATTTCAATAAATGTTCAAATGATCCAATATTTCAGCAAAAATCAAAGATTAGATTTTTTCTTTTGTGATCTAAATATTACATAATTACATAATGACAAGCTTATAAATCACACTGCTTTGTTAAAGGTTAAACTAGCTGTTCCCAAACTTATGGCTTGTCACTCTTTACAAAAACTCTCAGTGTGTATTTGTGTCTCTTCGTCATGTTTCAGATGTCTCTGAGTCGTTTGCAGTTCCACCAAAGAGAAATTTCCCCTCACATGGTTTCAAATAAACAATTGTTTGAGACCCAAAAAGATAAAACTCTCCAACATTTCACAAAAATGCAAAGATTAAAGAAAAGTCCTGAAAAAAAATTAATCCAAATATATGTAGCAGAATTTTTTATCTTCTTTTCTACCCAATCTATCATCTGATGACCTCTCAGATTTATCTTATGACCTTCACAAAGTAGTTCAAACTAGCTCCACCTCAAGCAGCTACAACAATACAACGCTGCTTATGAGTTGACTCATCAGTGTTAACAATGTAGTTTGTTAAATTTATTTAATATATCAGTCACAGGCTGATTTTCTGCAAAATTAGTACTTTTACTTTAGTACATTAAGTAAACCTAGCTGGTAATACATTTGTACTTTTACTTAAGTAGGATTTTTCATGCAGGACTTTTACTTGTAATTAGTATTTTTACATTGTGGTATTGATACTTTTACTTAACCCTTCTATTGTGTTACGGTCAAATTTGACCCGTTTTCAAGTTTAGATGTGTGCAACATACTTTTATTTTTAAGACAAGGCTTCATTACATCCTCAATGGCTGCTGAATATAATAAAACATATTTTTTATCATTTCTTTTTTTTAACACTTATAAAAAAATGTTACATCTGTTGTAAATCTGTTGAAAATATTAACTTTATTAACTTTGCCAAAAAGAAAAAAATGCAGGAGTCGTTTACAGACATTGATTGAAAGAAATAAAGAGGGGTGACTATGAGGTTGAAGTGCTGACTTTCAGCTTTAGTTTGAGGGTGTTCACATCCATATTGGATAAACAGTCTCGTAGCCCTTTTTATAAACAGTCCCCAAAGTTCAGGACAAAGCAACAGGACAGTGATTCTAAACATACAGACAAGACAACCAAGGAGTTCCTGACTGGTCAATCAAACTAATCATTTCCCTGCTGATGAACAAACTGAAGGCAAAAAGCCCCAAAGCAAGCAGTTACAAAATGCATGAACATTATAATTATGTTTTACACTATCAGTCCATTTTTTGACAGAACTAAGACTCAGAATGTCTCAACACGGTTCTTATATCACTGGAACACTGACACTTTCCTTTATCCATTTATATACATATTAACTGTGTAAATTACTAATTAATAATTAATTATATTTCAACCTTCAATGACCAACAATGGACAAACAACAATAACTTGATTAAGTCTTAAGTTAAATATATCACTGGATTATTTTCTAATTACTCAAGTTACAAAAATGTGGAATCATATTTTTACAAAGTCGAATGACCAGTACATTTGTCTGAAAACAATTATAAAGAAAACCTTAAACTAAAATCTTTGTTTTTATCTTTATCTTATTACCCCAAACCCAAATGAAAACATATTTAAAGGTGTTTCAAGATATTTAAAATCACTGAAGAGCCTAAAACATTTTCTTGTAAGTATGAGTTAGTATGTAGTTAGTGTGTTTGTCACTGAGTGTTTCTCTACACAGGAGGAGACTCTTCCTCCTACACTGAACACAGAGAAACTGAAGAACCGACCCCCCAGACTTTAAACCCAGCATACAGAGGTTCAGTGAATGTGGTGTTGAAGGTGTGGAGGTGGATCAGTGTGTCAGAGGAGACTCTGTAGAAGGACAGAGTGCCAGCAGGATAGTCCACATACACTGCTACTTTGTTAGAGACAGAGGAGAAGGAGGGGGCATACATTGTAACATAATTGTGCCAGACATTATATAAGTAGGGATCATCATCATGACACCTCAGACCCCAGGATTGATTATTTCCTCCAAACATAGAGAGACCAGTGTTTCCTTTCCTACTGATTCCTCTGTAAGTCACTGATATTTGAACCTCTCCTCTCCACTCGACCTCCCAGTAACAGCGACCAGTCAGACCATCTCTACACAGCAGCTCATACCAGTGATCAAATCTCTCTGGATGATCAGGATATGGCTGCTCCTCTTCCACTGCTGTCACCTTCCTGTTGTTGTCAGACAGTTTGAGGTTTCTGTGTGCTGTGTTTGTGTCCAGTGTGAGTTCACAGGCATCTGATGGAGAGAACAAGACACAATACAGCAGCAGTTTATCATCTAACACACCTGATGGTTCATTCGTTGATTTACTAACAGACTGAATTAATTAGATAAAAGTTAATTGGATAAAAACTTCAGAATCACTTTTTCGATCTTCTGTCAAACAAAGAATTGAATGTAGATACACAAACGTTTAATTTAAATTATTTTAAAGCATATGGCTGCCAATTTTCTATATTTTTCATACTGTCAACAAATCTCATGTTTGGATCCAAACCAACAATGAACTGATCTGCTAACAAGTATTGCGTGTGTATCAAAGCCTGATATATCTTATTCCTCTGTGCTGTAGACAGACCTCCGTTGTTGTCCAAAAACTGCACTGGATGACATCCTCCTTCATCCCTGAGGGCAATGGTTACTGTAGTGTTTGTAAATGGTTCAAAAGAGTAAAAACAGCACTAAGATCATAACCCTCAGGAGAGAGGTTCCTAGCACAGCAGACAGCACTCCGCATGTGCAGAATGCGGATCTGTTTACGGCTTCCCTAGCTTGCTGTGCTACATATGGCAACCCCTTGACTTTGTACTACATTATAAATTTCTCAAAGAACTTCAGTGCAAAGTCAAGAGGTTGTGATACGTAGCACCACAAGCTAGTGAAGCTGTAAACAGAAACACATTTCTGTGCATGCTCATAGCATCTGTTGTACTAGGAATCTCACTCCTGAAGGTTACTACCATACCAAACTACCATATCCACCGTCTTCTTAAAAAAGGAACATGTCACCCAGTACAGCGGTGTGGCTCACTGACATGTTTTTAGAAGGTTTTGGACAACAATGCAGGTCTATGACACAGAGGAATAAGATATATCAGGCTTTGGATAAATACACAATATTTGTTAGTAGATCAGCTCATTGTTGGTTTGGATCCATACATGAGATTTATTGATAATAAAAAAAAATACAGAAAGTCACCAGCCAAATCCTTTAACATGTGCTGCCTTGTTTTCATGAATCAAAGTGAAAAAACACTTACACTTCCTCAGACCAGGTTTCAGCCTCTGCTCTCCACCATGATCCAGCCTGGAGGAAGAAATAAGGTCAGGATTACCTTTCAGAAGCTTCCTCAAAAATGATCTTTACCTAGAACAACAATTCTGACAACAAAGCAAAGTATGTCTGTAAGTCTGCATATCTCTTGAACCGTTCATCCAATTGACTCCACACGACTCCACACTTGGCAGATGCATTGCTGAGGAACAAAGGGAGTGCACTGTTGAATTTGGTGCAATTTTGACACGCGATATGTTTAATATTAATAAACTCTAAATACAACAGCAATCTGTGAGCTGCTCCGCTCTATGCAGGGGCAGGACGGAGCTTCAGAGCTCTGTTGACTGACTCCAGTATGTCAGGAGAGACCAGAGACGAGGCACAACACAAGTCAGAGAAAAGTGCTCTAAAGATAGAAACGTAGACAGCGAAAACAGAGGTTTTAATCAAGAATGGACACTCTTACCCCGTGTCTAGACATAAAGCGAAGTATTAGCAGCACTTTTAGCAGATCAACAGTGAGTGACTACACAGGAGGCGCTCAGATACATTGTTGAGCGAAGGTCACCTGCATTTTGGAAGCACTCAGAGACCAATACACCTGTAAAACGTGATAAAATATGCACGTAATATGGAGCAAATACTTCCACAGGCAGTTCAAAACCAGTTTGTCTCATATGCTCCAAGACCGTGGCAATTGTGAAACGCCACTACAGACAAAGCACAAATCTCTGGAGTAAACATATCCACTCAAATCCAAACGGAGGGCACAGAAAAAAAGGAATGATATAAGAGCCCTAACTGATCCACTTTATTTTACGATGCATATTATTTTATTTTTGAACACAGCCCTTATTTTACTTGAAATGAGAAAAGAACATGTATTTACTATTAGAGTGCTTAGCCTATTATTTATATCGTCTGTGTATAACAGAATGTTAGTTTCTTTCATGCTGTTGGTGTATATACTCATTCACACCTCATATCAACTGTATTAATCTTTCTGTGTGGTAAATAACATGATGGTGACAGAATGAAAAAGGCAGAACTCAACTGTGAGGGCAGTGCAGCACCCGGACAGTCTACAGCATGCACACGTTAGAGTCATCTTGTATTTTATCTTCAAAAAAGGGAGAGGTTGCAAGCATGATTTGATTTAATGTCTAAATAATTAAATTTGCAAGATGAACACAAAGTATATTGTGAACTTTCCACACTATCACTAACAGACTAATGTTAGTGGAGCAGAGTAGCGAACTCCAGCAGTAACAAACCAGACCAGCTGACCAACACACACTGCAGTATTAATCAACTTAAACCAACTCTGAGGTGAGAAAATAACTCTGAATAGTCTGTTTCACCACAAAAACCCTGCGCCCACTAAGCATCTTGTGCAGCGATGTCTTTCCCCAGAGCTAACAGTGCAGCAGAGAGGCTGCTCCCCACTGCTGGGGACATGACGTTAACAATACAGCAGAGCACTCCGCCTCCCCCTCATTTTGTTATTCTCATACAGGCAGGAGACACTAAGATGCTTTCAAATTCATTAATTCATGAATTAATGCAGTTAACTTTTCAAATAAAAAGGCTGCAGACCATTTAGCTTAACTGCCAGTTATGTATCATTGTATTTCAGTGGACTAAGGACACCAATGAATGGTTTGGCACATATTATTCTGGAGACTGAAAATAGTGCCCCCTTTTCTATTCATTCAATCAATAATTCTCAATGGATTTGGACACAAATGTGAGATTCCCAAAGATTCACAGCCCTAGTCAAAAATTAACCTTTAAACTTAATTTATTAATCATGTTTCAACGTGAATAGGCTAACTTTGTAATTGTCTAAATGTGATTCAAGGTCTGACCAAGTTTTCTGATTCTTTACAACACTTCAGTGATGATATAAGTCCCCTTTTATGTCTTATGCTGTCTGTGTAGCATAAAGGAACAACTCAACTTATCATCACTGCTGTATTTTACTATTCTGTTCTGATCTTATCTGTAACTTTCTTGAATGAGAATGGAAGTTTATAGTGTTACCTGCATATTTTATGATATTGCTGCACATTTTTCACTCATACACAAATGCAGAGTAAGTATTTAAGACAGTGCTGGACTTGCTAGTTTGATATTTTAAGTGTGGAAATTTATTCACAAAGTGGAGTGCTTGACTCACTTTGTTATTGGAGGATGTAGCCAGCTAGAAGGAGAGGGGTGGGATGCACACACAGGGACAGGAGCACAGAGAGAGAGAGAGAGAGAGACTTGAGAAAAATAGTTTTTGACAGCCATATCAATTCAATAAGCTATTCAACATGAATGAATAATATTCAACGGATGCAAATTTTCCTAATGATATGTCTCCTCACACTCATAAAGTTAAAGTAAGTGAGGGCTCAATCAACAAAAATCGCTTGCATTGTTGTTTTAATCTACCCAAGTTTCTGTTTAAAACATAAAATTAATATTATAAACAGTAGTAAATTATTGAACAAAAAACAGCATTCTCCAACCAAAGACATTCCTTATTTCTTCACTGTTGTAGTAGCTAGGCCTGAACTTAATGCCACTGAGGGGCTGCAGATGGACTAGTAACTGACATGTCCACCGTAAGGCCATGTTCAGACTGACATGAGACTGCATGAAAAAACACAGTCCTCTTATTCGTTAGAACTAGTGCAGTGCCCATTCAAGACGTGCCTGTTCTGAACAGGCCGATTGCTTATTATTTCTCGAGAACTGCATATATATGTATCAATTAAAACAATGAGGATTTTAATAAATGAAATGGTTTTAATCCAGGCAGAATTGAGACTGCCTGAATTAAAACTAAGACTAAACTAAGGTTGAAACGTGGAAGCAGTTGACAGCCTTCCATTGGTTGATACTGCTGCCAATAAAACATGTCTGTGCTCCTATTGGCTAGTTTTACTGCCTCTGCCGCTAATTTTTCTCCTGTGTATGGTCGTTCTTCTCTCTCGGGCAGTTTAACTGAGCAGGGCGAGTGCCTTTGTCCCGCTCAGCAAGTCAGAGCCCAGAAGCACCGCCCCGCTGTGATGTGATGGTGTTTATATCAAACAGTGCCCACTGCACTCAGACATGGAGCTAAACGGCTCGTTGTTTGCTTGTTTATTCAAAGTTTATTAATATTAAATGTGGCGCATGTCCAAACAACTTCACACTCGACACTGCACTTCCTTGGGTCCTCAGCAGTAAACCCACCAAGTGTGAACTCAAGTCAGAGTCCAGAAGCCCCGTCCCACTGTGATGTGATGGTGCTTATATCAAACAGCCCCTGCCACACTACTGCACACAGAGCTGAGCAGTTCGCTATTTGCATGTTTATTCACAGTTTTTAATACTGAACTTGTCGCGTCACCTGTTGAGTGTTAGATGGATGTTCATTTGTGCTTTAGAACGTAACCGCCGTGAAACAATCAGAAAATAACGTATTTCTGTCATTCACGGGCTTTCTCTCAAAAGAAAACTCTCCAGCGCTGTCTCTCTGTCGCTCGGTCATGCTCTCAGCTCACTTGCCTTTTCTCTCTCTTTGTGTCTTGTCTTTTCTTTGAATGAGTCGGGAAACCCACAGCAAAGCCTAACTTTTAACATTATTAAACAAAGAGAGATGTCATCCCTTCTTCTCTCTCATGGCAAGGTTGTACAGCTCTGATCAGTCGCAGAGCCGAGAAGCCTAATCCTGCTGCTGCAGAGCGGAGCGGCTCACAGATCGCTTGTTTATTCCAAGTTCATTAATATTGAATGTGTCACGTGTCCAAATTGCACCAAATTTGATAATGCACTCCACTATATCCTCAGCAATGCACCCGCCAAGTGTGAAGTGGTTCAGATGATCGGTTCTTGAGATATGCAAAGGACAAACATACATACAGACAGATAGAGTTTCCTTGCTTTATATACAGAGATGGGGACAGCACTGATGCAATAGGGGTGCCAACATAGTGGGCTCTGGCAAAACAACACAGGGTTGTCCAAACACCTTTAGCTGCAATGCAACATGACATAATCCAGAAAGACGCTGCATTGGCTAATTATATTCATGCAAGCGTGCATTCCTGTTGGATTACTTTGTTACACAAATGCCTTGTTTCTGCTGTTTACCTCATGTTCATCGTGATGAAAGATAAAATAATTGCTCCCTCAATAACTTTCCAGAGTCCAATCTTCCTTTCTTCTGGCTTTAAGTGATATTTATTGCTCACAGAACAATGATCTTAAAATGTTCATGGAAGAAGCATTACCTCGCAGCAGCATTATCCTGGTATAACAGTCAAAAACTGTTTGTTCCTTTTGTTTACCAAAATCTGACAGCTAATTGAAAGTTCCTACCTATACCCTATATTGATTACATTACAAAGGTGACATCTCTTATACAAACTGGGGAACTACATTTAATTGACCTCTCTAGTAAATGACTTCCACTGTTATCAGCAGTGCTGCTGGTACTGAGAACCAACAGTCCTCAGTTTGTGAGTGAGACAGAGAAACAGTGTGTGAGCTCTTGTTTGTTCATACCTGAGAGTGTCCAGTCTGCACTGTGGATCCTTCAGCAGCTTCACCCCTGAGTCTCCTGGATGATTGTAGCTCAGATCCAGCTCTCTCAGATGGGAGGGGTTGGATCTCAGAGCTGAGGCCAAAGAAGCACAGCCTTCCTCTGTAATCACACAGCCTGACAGACTGGACACACACACACACACACACACACACAAAATGATAATTTGTTTGTTGTTCCTTGTGTAAATTATCTGATTATAATGAACTAAGTGATATATTATCTCATTGGTCCACTGCTTTAATTTTTTTTTTTTATTTAGTTAGGAACTTTATTGTTCACATTGCGGAAAACTGTCTTTGAATTCACCAAATAGCGTTGAAACAAACATAAGACTACTGCACAGCACAGGTGAAATGCTGGGTCAGCAGCAGAGCTGTGCCCCTTTACAACACAGTAAAATGACATCAGTAACCATCACCAACAAAATCAGTTGACTTAATCATCTGGTGAGTGTTACCTTTGCTGGAGAATCTTAGAAAGTGCATCTGGTTTTGATGGATTTCAAAACAAATGCACAGTTAGCGGAAAAAATGAATTTTCTTAAATAATTCCCTGGGACCAGAAATTGTATTGCCGATGGTTGATACAACAACTGAGGATAACCTACACAATAAAATCCTACATATGTTCAGTGTTTTCACTGTCATTTAACTGAATACAAAGAAAATGAGCAATTTGACATTTTCAATATCAAATATGCTTATTAACTTAACTTGCACATTGGTACGACTTTGATGTCTGTGCTGCTTACAGTCTTTGTTCAATCATAAAGCCTTGGTTTGTGTTTTTTAAGTCTGTTAATACCATACTGACGTGCCATTATGTACATGGAAATGGGTCTCAGTCACTGTAACAATTCCTACTCTCCATACTGACCCCAAAGATATTCTCTTGGAACAAGACCACATTGTAATAAATGGAGGCCAAAATCCACAGCCTTCGTTCTTAGATTCAGCTTAGGCTAAAATGACACTTCAGCAGTCTGAGTCGATGTATTCCAAAAGTAACAGCCTGTGTAGAACAAAATTCTCCAGAATGTTCCTTGCCAAGTTTCAGTGGAGTGATACATTCTAATGGTTGCATGTAGCTTTGTTGCCAGAATCAGTGTTTTACTAATATATTAATATATATTCATATATTACTTGAAACAAAAAGAGAGAATTTCATCCTAAACAGACTGTAACTCTGGAACACATCCACTTGATTTAGTCAACTGAGATTTCTGAAGAATCATATTAGCATCAGCTGAACTTTGGAAAAAAGGTACACCTATTGTTTTAAATGTTTTCTGCTGCCTAAAAAGAGAGAGATAGAAAGAGCTGAGAGCACCAGCGAGAGAGAGAGATAGATAGATTGAGAGAGAGAGGGACAGTGCAGCAGTGGTTGAGCAAGGAGAGCGAGCAGTGGTAGAGTAATTGAGAGAAATAAAATGTTATTTTTTGATTGTTTCATGGTGGTTATGTTTTAAAGCACAAATAAATAACCATCAAATACTGAACAGACTTACTGTGGAAACAGATACCCTTTGTTTCTGTTTAATTTTCCTCCTCTGCATTTCTCCTTTTCATTCATTCATTACAATCAACTAATGCAGCAGTAAATACAAAGAACAACAGAACAAATCTGTGTTGGTTCTGTGGTGTTGGCATTTCAAATCTGATGCCTGCAGTGCACCATAGGAGCATCAAATAATGTGCATCAAATGATGCGTGCCAATTATTACTGTCAGTGTGTTTGGGCCTTAAGGGCCGAGAGTTTTGGCCTCTATCTCTTACTGTGAAGTCAGTATGAATCGTTACAGTGATCAAGACCCATTTCAAAGTACATAATGGCACATCAATATTGTATGAGAACAGACTGTAAAAAAACCCCAAAAACAAACCTGGTACGTCCCAGAAGCCTACTGTTAGTTAGGATGCATGCCTCATAACCACTACATCTGCAATTCAATTCTGGCAGCAGACCTTTGTTGCATGCCATTCCTTGTCATTCACTCCCCTCACTGTCATAAAATGGCCAAAAATATATTTTAAAAAAGGAAAATTTCAGATCTATCCTTTAACGTCACATGGCTGAAGCTTCATGTTTACCAAACAGACACGAAAGTGGTGTCAATCTTCTCATCTAACTTTTCTACAAGAATGCAAATAATTGTATTTCCAAACATGTCAAAGTATTCTTTTATAACCAAGTCCTGACCTGAGAGTCTTCAGTGTACAGTGTCGACTCTCCAGTCCAGCAGAGAGTAGCTTCACTCCTGAATCCCGCAGGTCATTGTTACTCAAGTCAAGCTCTCTCAGACTTGACGACTGGGAGCTGAGAACTGAGGACAGAGCTCCACAGCATCTCTCTGACAGATTACAGCCACTCAGCCTGAGAGATAGTAGGTGACAAATGACAAAAGACAAGCACTGACACTGTTTCTGTTGAATACAATTTTAAAATATCAGTTTTTAAATCAAATTTTTGAGTTGCTTTCTGTTACTTAATGAGTCGACTGATTGCTCATTAGGTTGTTGGTAAAGAGATAAGTTAACAAAGTTTTTATTGTATTTTACTGGGAATAGCAATGGACTCAGTACTTCCAAATATAGTATATGGTTGGCGATTATCTGTAGTTTTCTTATTGTCAAGAAATCTCCTGTGAGACGAACCACCAATGAATTGAACAGGTATTGTAAATAGTTGTTGTGCAAAAACTAGTAAAAACATGTCAGTGAGCTGCACCGCTGCACTGGGTGACATGTTCCTTCATTATGAAGAGTTTGGTCACGTTAGTTTGTTTAGAAACATCACCAAAGACTTAAAAACAGTGATCATGTTTTCAGTCTATAGAGAACAGTTCTGTGTAAGGCAGACACCACTGAGCACACCTGGGAAAATTGTTTGTATTGTAAATTATTGATATTTTCAATGTCTTTCTAGCTTGTATGAAATTAAAGTGAAGTTCTGGAACTTGGTTGTGGAAATGTGCTAACCGCATGATTATATACACATCAGAAATTCCACTTTTTCCTAACAACAAAGGTAAAGTTAGTCTGCACGTCTCTTCTGCATTTCCTTTTCTGAATACTCCAGCTCCTATAAACATGAATCCATTGCATGCCACCATTTCTTCTTGTGTGTCAGATGTATATTCATACTGATCATATCAATAAGACTCTGTCCCAAATATTGTACACTTCTCAAAGAATTTCAGCACAAAGTCAAGAGGTAGTGATATGTAGCAAAGAATCCAGCAAATCTCTGTAAACAGAACTGCATTCCTGCACCTGCTCAGTGGTGTTTGCCTCATATAGAATTTCTCTCCAGAGATTATTAGTCTTTAGTTTTTGGAAAACAACGGAGGTCTATGGCAAAGAGCAATAAGATACTGAGACTAGAGCTGTCATGATATCAGATTTTCACAACATGATTATTGTGCCCAAAAGAATTTACGATACAGGTATTATCACAATATTTATAGAAAAAGTATATATATGTACATTTATAGAAAAGAAATAATGCTATCAGTCAAATCATCTTTAACTTTGGTTATTGTGTTTTGCCACTTTTCTGACACATTAATTACACTCACAGAGAGAGTCGGTAACCTATACATAGTTTGAACACACTGAAGTATAAGGTTTTTATTTCTGCCTAGAGCTGTGACTTATTAGCTGGAAAACACAATGGGAGCACAGCATGCAGCTGTACCTGGTCCAAGTTCAAATTTAATAACAATACCACAGAAAATGAATATTTTACATGTTTTTTCAAGGGTATGTCTGGGCGTCTTTCAAAAAAAAAGCCATTTAGAGACATCAAATAACCCCTGCTTACCAGATTTAATCGACTGAACCTTTGCCAATGTAACAAGACTGTTTTTGTTGGAGTTGTATCAGTCAGTGAAGTAATATGAGGCTTCACAGTGGAGTGGCGTGAATTTTGTAATTGTTTGTTTGTTGGTGGTCTATCTTGAAATGGTTTGCATCAATTGAATCACAAGTGTCTTAGCTTTCCAAAGATGTGTCATATGAGTACCCACTTAAAGACAGGAGTTGTGTACTTAGCATAGTTGTGTACTTAACGGCGGACGGGCCATCACACTCTCCTACAAGGTTAAGGGGTTTCAAGAGGTGCTAGATTATTTATGCGATATTATCGTATTTGTATCATTAACATGATATCAATATTACATGGTTATCGTCAATACTGTTACGTCATGACACACCTAATACAGTATATCAGCCTTTGTATGCACAAACAATACTTACTAAAACAGTTCATTGCTTGTCTGTCTCTGCACCTGAGATTTGTTGACATGAAGAAAAATATAGAAAATCGCCACATATATCTTTTAAGTTACTTTTCTTAAAATAATTTACACAAATATGCTTTGGTCTTCAGTAAGCAATGACTGTATTAATTTGTGGAGGTTTAACAAACAATTTCAATTTGTTTCTGGTAAAATCACCTAATCAGTTAGTTTCCTACATCTTGTGAGTGTTATTGGACTAAGAATTTCATGTCATGAGAACAACCCTACACATGTGATACAGTTAGTATCTGCAGTTGTCTGTGCACCTACAGAGCTTTGTTGGAGGCTTTGACCACTGGCAGCAGCCTCAGAAGAGCCTCCTCTGAAGCAGAGTATTTCTTCAGGTCAAACACGTCCAGATCTTTTTCTGATGACAGTAAGATGAAGACCAGAGCTGACCACTGAGCAGGAGACAGTTTATCTGTGGAGAGACTTCCTGAACTCAAGGACTGTTGGATCTTCTCCACTAGAGAATGATCATTCAGTTCATTCAGACAGTGGAACAGATTAATGCTTCTCTCTGCAGACAGATTCTCACTGATCTTCTCCTTGATGTAGTCGACTGTTTCCTGATTGGTCAGTGAGCTACTTCCTTTCTGTGTCAGAAGACCTTGTAGGAGAGTCTGGTTGGTCTGCAGTGAAAGACCCAGAAGGAAGCGGAGGAACAAATCCAGGTGTCCATTTGGACTCTGTAAGGCCCCATCAACAGCACTCTGGTAGAGATGTGTCAGTTTAGTAGTCTTGCTTCTTTTTGAGTGCAGGGAGGTTGATTGTTTTTCTGCCAGCAGATTGACTCCAGAGTTGATGAATGTCAGATGGACATGAAGAGCGGCCAGAAACTCCTGAACGCTCAGATGGACGAAGCAGAACACCTTGTCCTGGTACAGCCCTCTCTCCTCTTTAAAGATCTGTGTGAACACTCCTGAGCACACTGATGCTGCTCTGATATCGATGCCACACTCTGTCAGGTCTGATTCATAGAAGATCAGGTTGCCTTTCTGCAGCTGCTCAAAAGCCAGTTTTCCTAGAGAAACAATCATCTTCCTGTTTTTTTTATTCCAGTGTGGATCTGTCTCAGCTCCTCCATCATACTTGACCTTCTTCATTTTGGTCTGAACTACAAGGAAGTGGATGTACATCTCAGTCAGGGTCTTCGGCAGCTCTCCACTCTCTATGCTTTTCAACACATCCTCCAGAACTGTAGCAGTGATCCAGCAGAAGACTGGCATGTGGCACATGATGTGGAGGCTTCGTGATGTCTTGATGTGGGAGATGATTGTGCTGGCCTGCTCCTCATCTCTGAATCTTTTCCTGAAGTATTCCTCCTTCTGTGGGTCAGTGAACCCTCTGACCTCTGTCACCATGCTGACACACTCAGGAGGGATCTGATTGGCTGCTGCCGGTCGTGTGGTTATCCAGAGGTGAGCAGAGGGAAGCAGTTTCCCCCTGATGAGGTTTGTCAGCAGCACATCCACTGAGGTGGACTTTGTAACATCAGTCAGGATCTCATTGTTGTGGAAGTCCAGAGGAAGTCGACACTCATCCAGACCGTCAAAGATGAACACAACCTGGATCTCTTCAAACCTGCAGATTCCTGCTTCTTTGATTTCAGTAAAGAAGTGATGAACAAGTTCCATCAAGCTGTACTTTTCCTCTTTCAGCACATTCAGCTCTCTGAAAGTGAATGGAAATGTGAACTGTATGTCCTGGTTGGCTTTGTCTTCAGCCCAGTCCAGAGTGAACTTCTGTGTTAAGACTGTTTTCCCAATGCCAGCCACTCCCTTTGTCATCACTGTTCTGATTGGTTTATCTCCTCCAGGTGAGGCTTTAAAGATGTCTTCTTGTCTGATGGTTGTTTCTGGTCTGTCTTGTTTCCTGGATGCTTTTTCAATATGTCTGACCTCATGTTCATCATTGACCTCTGCAGTCCCTCCCTCTGTGATGTAGAGCTCTGTGTAGATCTGATTCAGAAGGGTTGGGTTTCCTGCTTTAGAAATCCCCTCAAACACACTCTGAAACTTCTTCCTCAGGTTAGATTTGAATTGACGTTGACAAACTGCAGCAGTAATTCCTGAATGAGGACACAACAAATAAGATCAGTGAGTGGATGTTAGTGAAAATATGAGAAAAGTGGAGTGTGGAAAATCCTCTTACTATTCTGCAGACAGTCAGCCAGCTCCTCCTGCTTCATTGTCCTCAGGAAGTGCAGTATGATTCTCTGAAATGCTTCTCTGCTGCTCCTCATCAGCTCTTCCTCCTCACCAGCCAACACCTTCTCATCCTCACTCTGCCTCTCTAAGCATTCTGGGTAATCTGGACTCAAAACACTCTGTATCTTCCTCAGCTCGTTCTTCACAAAAGCGGTGATGTCCTCCTCAAGACGCTGAAAAATAAAACCTGATATGTAAAACATTTTTGTTTCATTTCATTTGCAGTTGAAGTAGAAGTTCCTGTATATTTACACACCATAAAAATGGAGTTCAAGTCTGTTGGATGCTGCTGAACAGACTGACCACTGGGAACCTCTGACTTTTGCTGCTGAACTCTGTGGAGAAAACAGAAATCATGATTTCTAAAAATATCAACAAATACACATGCTTGCATATGACATTTTCTGCATGAGGTGTTATGAGTTTTCATGTATCAACAAAGTCACCTTTACATTGATCTAAGAATTATTGTCAATTGTGTGAAAGTGTCTCATTGTTTATCCACAATTCTTTGAAGGAAACCATGTCATCTATTTTTACTGGAAAACTCCGCCTTGTCTCTTAACTTTATCTGGTGCCAACAGATAGAAAACCAAAAAAGCCTATGGAAAGAAACTGATCAGGAAATTTGCAGAAAAGCAGAAATCACATCACATGTACTGTATGACGTATCCTTTAAGCAAAAATAAGCAATATTTTGTGTCCAACAATTGGTGACCATTCAAAACAATATACAAAATTTAAAGTCCACAGTGAATCACTATCTTAATGTGGTTGAGGGATTTGCAAACCTCCATGACTATCAGAGCTGTTAGGGGCAATAGCCCCCGTTAGGGTGTCACAGTCACAGGTTGTTATTTGTCATTTTTTATTAGTTGCTAAACTTCAAGGGGGTGGGCCTTATGTAAAATGAGCATGCCAGAGGGCAGATGCCAAAAAGGAGAGTAATGATATGGACACGTGAGAATGACATTCTGCACATGAATACAAAGAGCAACTTTTCATTGAGACCCTGATGGACAATAAGTGATAATCATCCCTGAAGTATTATTATTTAGTTTCTGTCTCTATTTGCCTCTCTTTGTTAACTTAAATCCTACAGTGGAGTTTTCTACAGAGAACAATAGGGTCGCCTACCCAACTATGGGGGAATTGAGAGGAAGGCTTGGACTGTTTGTGCTTACACATTGTACAGCAGTTCAGAGAATCCAGCCTTATTAGAGCCTCTGCATGGGGTCCTGGAGAGGGTGTTGCTAGTAAAGTAGAGCCCTAGTCTAGACTGTCTATTATAAACATGATTTTCAAGCACAATGTGGTTCATAAATTTACCTTGTATCAGAACACCTTGGGGTGTCACACATACAGAGACATACGACTGCAGAAATCGTGTGTCCCGACAAGCAACACGCTTTTGCCAACATCAGCTTGACAAAAATTTCCATGGCAGATAGGATTTTAGATCTTGCTGAAGATTTGGACAGCCAAATTAAGCACAAAGTTAAGTCAGTTGTTGCATTTTTGGTTGTAATTGATGAGAGCACAGACATTACAGATGTTGCTCAACTGGCCATTTTCATTCGTGGTGTTGATGAGACTTTGAATATCATCAAGGAGTTCCTTGAATTGGTGCTGGTGTTGTGACAGACACAAAAGCAAATTAAAATTTCAGCTGTCTTGTTGGCACACTGGACAGGGTCAGCTTGGACTGTGCTCCTGCTGTCAGCCTAGCTACAGATGGTGCACCATCAATGATCAGGAAAAAGGCAGGTGTTGTGACAAAATTCAGAGAGAAAGTACAGGCCGCAAGTGGAGGGCATAGTTTTTGGACTTTTCACTGTATTTTGCACCAGGAAGCATTGTGTTGCAAGTCATTAAGAATGGATCATGTCATGGGAGTGGTTGTCTGTACTATTTATTTCATTCAAGCCAGAGGTCTTAAGGATTATCAATTTGACAGCCTTCTTGCTGACAAAGACATTACCCATGGCTTGCCATACCACGATGCAGTAAGGTAGTGAAGCCAAGGAGCTGTGCTGATGCATTTCTTTGATTTATGAGAGGAAATCGGACAATTTATGGAGCAAAAGGGAAAACCAGTAGCGGAATTACAGGATCAGAATGGCTGCAGGACTTCGCATTTATGGTGGACCACTTGAATAATCTGAACAAAATGACGCAAGGCTGCAACAAAGTTGTCACACAGAATTATGACAGCATACGCACTTACAAATTGAAGCTGAATTGCAGGAGATGCAGCTGTCAAATTGTGACCCTGCTCATTTTCCCTGTCTAATAAATGTGTGTGCCACTGGAATTGATGCTGACATGAATTGGTACAAAGATAAAATTATGGAATTTCTACAGTTTCAGCAACAGTTTCAGGACTTTGGTGAACTAGAGACAGAATACACAGCTCGCCATTCACAGTCAAGGCTTCTGATCTACCCATTGACATCATACTTGAGATAACTGACTTGAAAAGAGACTCACATTTGAAGGACAAATTTGCCTCAGTGGTATTGGACACATTTTATCCGTATCTCTTAGGCTACCCCAAATTGACACACACAGGCACTTAAATTGCATTAAGTGTAAAATTGGCAACTGCTCAGGGTTTGAAACCTAATATTGATGCATCTGTGAAGGCTAAGAAGTGCCAGGTTTCAGGAGCAAGTTAAACAGGGAGTAGCCTACTTCATGTAAAACGCTGATCAGAGGCTTTTCCATCCTGACCAGAATACATTTTTCTGAAAAAACAATGAATACTAAGTGTGGTCAGATTTAAAGATATTGAACATTGCACAAAATATTGTCATTCAGCAGCTTCAGTACAAAAGAATCTGTAAAAAACTGAGACATAATTTTGTTGAAATTGAACTTATTTTTCTTAAGACATCTCAGGCTGTTCATTATCTGTTTTATAAATGGATGGTTCATTAATTGTGAAAGTTTTCAGAATGTGTGGTCCTCCATACCGAGATAGCGTGTGTTATGACAAAAGGTTTATGCAATTTAGGCATCATTTAATTGGTTTATGACATTCATTTGAGCTAATACAGGCTACAATATAATACAATATAATAAAACAATAATGATAATATGTGATATGATGCGTATTTATTTGTATTATTTTGCAGGGTGTCTATGCATATTTTGTGCATTGAGCTACTGTTTTAACACCTGTTCATGTCACCATGTGTAAAAGATCTTACTGGTCAATAGAGTGAGAACGCATGCCACACACAGCTTTCTCTCTCACTTCTGTCTTCTGAATAATATCTTACTGAAAGTGCTCAGCTGTTTGATCAAATAGATGGAAAATATGCTTTTGTGTATGTTGTTGTGTATGTTGACTTACTAAGTCTCAGCAAGAAGTTCACCTTTAAACACTAAAAGTGGATCATTGTTACCTCTTTTTCTGGAGAGCTGCAGAATAACAAACTCACCTAGTTTAAATTCTTACCTTTCCTCAGCAGAGTCGTGACCATCTATGAAGTCAAGAGGTGGAGTCTTGGACCGGTTAGTCTTCATGGACACACAGCTGGGTCCAGGTCCTGCAGAGTCTGGTCTGTGCTGCTGCTCTGGGCTTAAACACAACATACACACAGAGCTTTGAGTGTGAATAATGATGGTGGAGTGATGTGAGTGGAGAACAGTGATGGACGGTTAGAGATCCGCATCTCACCTCTGAGCTTTTGTCTGGCTGTCATGTTCCTCACACCGAGGTCTTTTAGAGGGAGGGACTCTCCCCTCCTCATACTGATCCATAGCAGAGAAACACCTTCACACAAACACAACGACACATTATTTCTCATCATTCCTCTCAGCCACATGTCAAACATACAGAGTTCTGACTGCAAGGACACTGATAAAGCATATCCTTTATAATCCACCTGCTGAATGAAATTACAAGTGAAACAAACAGAACATGTTGCTGTCCACAGAGACAACAAAGAGAAAACAAGCTTCTTCATTGTGAGATGTTATTGCTTTTCTCTGCATCCTGTTCTTTAATTTTAACACTGCGTTGGATGTCAGACTTAAGTAGTCAGAACAATTGATTGTTTCTCTTTTTAGAAAAACTGATTTAACTGAGTTGATAATGAAAATAATGGTCAGATGAAGCCTGAACAATGAGAGAGGAGGCATCTTATTGGTCAATCAAATAAATCAATCAGTCAGAGAATCACAGAGCAGCTGGTGTAGTTCTGCTATAAATCCACTAGATGTCCTCATTAATCTACAGTGAACTACAGCACAGATCAGGACTGCGATGGATCTCTGAAGAAGGAGAAACTTGTATCTCTGAAATTCACCGACTGTAGTGTTGATCTGAAATATGTCTGTTTATGTACAGATACAATTTACTGACAAACAATTTTACTGCAAATTTGTAATCACCTTTGAACACATGACACATCATTTCATAACACTGTCAGGTTCATTACTCAAACAGTAGCAGAGCACAGCAACGTCCACAACCGTCTCCTTCATCACACTGTCACTCTCAAATCACACATTCATCTATTTATATCTATCTATAAATCTATCTATATATATATCTATCTATCTATCTATATATATAGATATATAGATATATACATATAGATATATACATATATACACATACATACATACATACATATATATATATATATATATATATATATATATATATATCAGTGTAACAACCTCCTTCAATAAAAACACGTAGCAGCTGAACCTGCAGCACAGGACAAAGTTCAGCATTTACTGTTTTATTATGACTTGATTGAGTTACAGTCATATTTTAATTATTACTGTTGTTATTGTTATTATTGTTGTTGCTGTGCTTTCCTGTGTCTCTCTCCCCCTCCCTCCCTCTTTCTCTCCCAACCCAACCAGTCAAGGCAGATGGCCGCGCCCCTAGAGTCTGGTTCTGCCCGAGGTGTCGTCCCATTAAAGGGACTTGACTTGACAAAAGCGCAAATTATCTATATTGGATAATCAAAATGTTGAATGCAATGAACTGTGTTCCACTGTTATGCATTACATGAAACAAACCCCCCCACACTTCTTAAATAAAACCTGACATAACTAATTTTTGTAGCTTTATTTACCATTTGCTTGAAATCTTTAATTTGGACGACAGAAATTTGTAAAACATAACAATATTGCCCTGCCCTAATGCACATTAATACTGACAGGGTTGTCCAAACCACCTCATCCTAAGAATGAACAAAGACCAAGTAAAGTCCAAGTAAAAGAGTGAGTCCAGATGAAGCTCAGACTGAGTAAAGAGCCAACAAAAAACAGTCCTGTTCTAAGACTGAGCTTTAACCAGAACACAGCACTTTTTAATTTCACAATTAAATGTGATATAACCTCAAAAATCATTTAAAACAACACAGTCGTTTCAAACTAAAACACATAAGAGTGTTTCTGTAACTATTTCACCACTTCTGTTGACACTGAGAAGGTCATGCTTTTTTATTCATAAGGTTCGGTACCCCTCCCCACTACAAAATATGTCCTTTTGTACCTTTTGTACCTAAAAAACCATTTTGTAACTCTTGAGTTTTTCTTTTCTTGCTCACACAGACACCATCTTTGACTGAGGAGGAAGCTGATATTCGTGTTGAAATTATGACTGAATTTCAAGCTGCCACAACTCTTAAAGAAACACCTTCAAACATTTAGATATTTTCAAATATAAAATAAATAATGAAGAGAGTTCAGAATCAGCAGAGTTACACTTACTCAACTTGCTCCCGTTATGTCCGTTCCTCCAGCAGCTCCCTTGTGTCCTGATCAGGTCTGTGTAGAAAAACAATGATCTCAGTGTAACAACCTGCTTCAATAAAAACACGTAGCAGCTGAACCCGCAGCACAGGACAAAGTTCAGCTTTTACTGTTTTATTATTATCTGATGGAGTGATACATTTCCCTCCTTCATCTACAGCAGCCTTCCTGCTCTCATTAAAACTGTTCAAAATGTTCATCATTAACTTCTTTCTCTTTGGGCAACAGAAAACAGTTAAAGAAAACTGGACTTCCAAAGTATAAACCCAAACTACTTTTTGTTGCACATTTAAGAGCTGAAGGACCCTCTTTCATTGATAATCAAAAGAAACTACAGATTTAGACTGACAGCTCTCTACCTGCTTAGACAACCAGAGCCGAATATTGCAGATGGCTTAAAATATGAACATTACTATAGTAATTAGATTGCTGGGAAGAAATGGGACGTGAGGATTCTTAAAGAAACATCTGTAGCCTCCAGATGTGAGATAGGGTGGTAAATTCGCACCAGACAAATTCTGGTGAAATATAAAGATTCAAATGATGGGACCTTTGAAACTCTGTGTCCGACAGAGGCCTCAATAAACACAATAAACAGGCTTCATAAAGTAATTTCAGTATGAAAGTCCAACCCCTCCCTGTGGCAGAGAAATGATTTCTGATTCTAACAGCCGTAAAAACGTCTCAACAAACCAACATGTTCATGACTTTAGTCACAGGACTGTAATGTTTTATTGTCTCCTGACAGTTTAATCAGTCACAGTCAGTTTTAATGTGCTGACCAACACTAAACTGTTTGCAGTAATTGAAAGGGTTAAGGGAAGTAAAGAATTTTCAGATGACGAAAAACACTGACTCTGAATCAGAGTCATTACAGCATGTTATTATTTGGTGTTATATCATTAGTGAGGTAACATTTATTTATATAATGTGAAACCTGCAGTCTGTTTTGGAGTTATTGTAAATCCTCACCTGAAATCCCAAAGCTCTAGTTCTTCTCTTTCATTATTTCCTGTTTGGCTTCTTCTTCTTCTGGATTCAGCGGTTTCCTGCAGGAAATAAAACTGTGCATGAAGCCACATAAATGTGCTCATCTTAGACCATTTCATAAACATCCTCTTTGGATTATATTTCAACCATTTCATCAACTTCCAGCCATAATACCCAGGACACCATCAGAGCTCACCTGAGAGTCTGCAGCTCCACCTGCCTCTGGACGACTGTTACTGCAGCAGCTGCCGGTTTCCTCATAAAATAATCAAACAACATTCACAAACAAATCAGGTCAATGTGCAGCAGATGATTCTGCAGATAAATAATTGTGTTCATGTTAGTAATGACTCATACAATGATGGCAGATCTCATGGACGTGTAGGTTTATTTAAACAGGTGGTCTAACTAAGATCAGGATCCCTTTTAAACAGGAACATAGAAAACATATCCACATATACTGTATACAAGATAGGAGATATAAAAAACATGATCACAATTGATATCCAGTATGTCATAAATCAATTCAGTTTTTTCTGTTGTTCTAAAGATGTTTATGAGTGTAATAGATTCAGAACCAGAAAAAATAACTGCAAGCAGAAAATTTATTGAAATAAATAAATTACACAAAATGTACTACAGTAGACAGTAAATGTAGACAGAATATCACTTCTTATTATATTGTGACAAATATAAGTATGTGAGGAAGTTTTCTTTGAAAAAATAAATCATATATATCCTGAATTTATCCACCTCCCTGATCTTCAGAAACTGTCCTATCTATGTGGGGAGAAAAGTCAATGTATAGTAAAAGCTGCAAAATATATATTACATCTTGTCATAATCTTAGGGAAACAACCTCTGTAGTAAACGTTTCTGTGTGTTTGTGTGTCTGTGTAAAAATGCCTTTTATCATATTGTATTTAATATTATTGTTTATATATAGATAATTTATAATTATTAATCATCTTTCAATGTTTATAATTTTCTGTACTGCTTTGGCAATATAGGTTTCTGATCTGTCAATAAAGCTTATTTGAATTTGAATTTGAGAGAGAGACAGAGAGAGAGAGAGAGAGAGAGAGAGAGAGAGAGAGAGAGCATCAGTGGTCGAGCGAGCCAGAGAGTGAAAGAAGAGGGAGGTGTATTTTCTCCCATGTGGCCCTGATCCAGCTCGATTGAGGGGGGCCCTCTCTTGTCCACTTCCCAGCTGTGGCAGCATCTGCTTGTTTTGTGTGCTTTTGCTATGCTTTAGTTTTTTGCCTTTGTTAGTCGTTTGTTTGTTTGACAGGTCTGGTAGTCCTGTTTTCGCAGCTTTGAATGTGTTAGGTTTAGTTTTCATGTGGGCTTTGGGTTAGAGGGGAGACCCCAGATCCTATGACCCTTTGTGGGTTGGTGTGGGTGTCTTCCCTTCTTTTTGTTCATTTTGGCTGGTCCACCAGCTTTTGTTGTTTTCTTGGTTAATAAATTAGTTCAATGTTAATGATGCTCCTGACTCTTTAATTATGTTGGGCCTTCTTTGGAACGAGCTGTTATAGAGGGTCGTAACACCCTCTCAAGTAGTCCCTCACAGAACACTAACACTTATGTACACTAGTTGAGTAAATGTACTTAGTTGTCTACCAGCTGAGATGACTGGTTTGACTTGTAGTCCTTTCTATACTCGGTCCCTCAATGTTAGGACAAAGCAGCAATGATCTTAAACATACAGACAAGACAACCACGCAGTTTTTTTATGATTTTTTTGATTTTCTAAAAGTTTTATTATATCGTCATCATTTTATTTCTCTGTTGCATTAGTCTCAAATTGTTTTACTGTTTATATTTGTGGTGTTTTATCAGCTTGTCAGTCATCTGTAAAGCACTTAGAATTGCACCGACCTTCTTGAAAGGTGGTATACAAATAAAGTTTGATTGATTGATTGATTGGTTGATTGATTGATTGACTGACATACTCCCGTACACCAATGAGAATTGAGCAGCATTTCTATCATTGTTAAGACATTTGCTTATGTTGCAGTCAAATCTGATCAAACTGCTTTGTTTTTAAGTGTTTAACTCTTCATTAATAATAACTAAAGATATTATTTTCCCCAAACTTTGATTGTTGATTATTTAATCATGAATATGTAATGTTATAAATACTTTGAAACCAAGTTTTCAGGATCTTGGTTTGGTTACAGTTCAGCTAAATGTGTGTTCACCTGTGGACTGAAGAAATCATGTGTGCATTAAAATGATTTAATTATTGTTTTAAACTGTAAAATCGTTGTCTTCTGCATACTTTGAAACACACGTTGTGGCGAACAGGAAAAACATGTTTTTTGTAACCTTTTTCAAAATAACTCTCACAAGGGAAGAAATAAAACCTACTTTAAATGAAGAAATTAAAAAATCCTCCTCTGCTCTCCTCAAATGTTATGACAACCCTCCCTTCAACAAAACTTTCACATAAAATTTTTAAGTTGCTCCTGTCTCAAACAAAAAATATCGATCACTTCAACTTTAATTTTGGGAGATGGATGGGTTAGCTCAGGGGATAAGTAAAACACTAATATGAGATATTTCAACCTTCAAATGATCAATGATAAACAAACAAAACAAAAACTGTCTGGCTATATACATGACTTGTTTATTTTCTAACAACACATCTTATTTACAAAAACTGTGAAGACATATTTCAGTGAAATAATTTGGTACATTTGTCAGAAAAAACATCCACATTTTTTATTTGTAAGCATGTGTGTGTGTAACTACATACTGTACTTATTTGTGTAGAAAATTATAAAGTAAAGGAATCCTAAAACTAGATTTTAACTCTCACCCCAAAAACCTGAATGTTTATATATTTTTATGTGTTTCAAAGTATTTAAAATCAAAAACGCACATTTGTCATGGCCCTGGAGTTTGTGTGTGTTGCGGTGTTGCTGTGTTGTGTGTCTGTGTTTAAGTGTTGCACGTTCCTGGTTGGGTGGAGCTGGACACTGTCTTCCAATAGGTGATAAAAGACCTGCCCCATCCTGGCAGCCAGAAGGCTCTCTCTCCCCTTAAACCAAGTTGTGTTATGTTGGAGTTTTGATTTTTTTGTACAGTTAATTTAGCATTTCCTTTATTAGTCCAGCTGTATCCATTAAATTGAAATTTACCTTCTTTTTTTTTTTTTTACCTTAGTTAAACAAAATTAATCTGTTAAATAAAATTCCTGTGTTTTAGCTAATCCTTCATGTGTGTTTCCCTCATTTGCTATGGTCTCAGAGATGGACCATAACACATTGTATTCATGAAAGAAATGAACAGACATTTTCTTGTAGATTTTGAGTTAGTATGTGTTTGTCATCAGTGTGAGTGTTTCTCTACACAGGAGCAGACTCTCCCTCCTACGGTGAACACAGAGACACTGAAGAACCAGACCACCCAAACCCAAACCCAGGATACAGAGGTTCAGTGAATGTGGTGTTGAAGGTGTGGAGGTGGATCAGTGTGTCAGAGGAGACTCCGTAGAAGGACAGAGTGCCAGCGGGACAGTCCACATACACTGCTACTCTGTTAGAGACAGAGGAGGACAAGGAGGAGGAGGGGAGGTCTGTTCTTGTGTTATTGTACCAGAGAGAGTAACCATCAATATCAGAGCACCTCAGACTCCAGGACTGATTATTCCCTCCAAACCTGCAGTCATCACTAGCTCCTTTCCATCTGATTCCTCTGTAACTCACTGATATATAAACCAGTCCTTTCCACTCCGCCTCCCAATAGCAGCAACCAGTCAGACCATCTCTACAGAGCAGCTGATGCCAGTAGTCAAACCTCTCTGGATGATCAGGATATGGTAGCTCCTTTATCACATATGTCACCTTCCTGTTGTTGTCAGAGAGTTTGAGGTATGTGTTTACTGTGTTTGTGTCCAGTGTGAGTTCGGAGAAATCTGATGGAGAGAACAAGACACAATACAGCAGCAGTTTATCATCTAACACACCTGATGGTTCACTTGTTGCTTTATTAACAGATTGATTCTTATTTAGATAAATACTTGACTCATCTTTTGGTGCTTCTTTCAAACTGAGAATTGAATGCAGATAATCAAGCTTTTGATTTAAACTACTTTAACATGTGCTGCCTTGTTTTCATGAATCAAAGTGAACACACACTTACACCTCACTGGAACAGGTTTCAGCCTCTGCTCCCCACAGTGATCCACCCTGGAGGAAGAAACAAAGTCAGAATGAACCTTCAGAAGTTTCCTCATCAATGATTTTCATAAAACTTCACTCAGATCCAACATTAAGACAAAACAGCTCAATTTATAAACACATAAAAGCAGCTTCAGCATGTTTGGATTCTGTGAAGAAGCATCAGAGCTGACCGACCTCAGAGGTCTGCAGGGCTCAAACTGATCACACCACCTGTTGCCTTATTCTTCCTGACAAATTCACTCTCAGGACAACTGGACGCTGCTTCACTGGTTACTCTGGTTGAGTAGTGTGGGACTTTTACATATAAATGAACGTCTGTTACATTTAAGCCCTTGCCAAACAAGTTCACACAACGCTGATTAAGACTATCACCACCAGATAAATCTCTCTGTAGATCACACAAAGAGTTTTTAAATCTGAAATCTGTGGCAACTTTCCCGTACTGGCCGGATGAATGCATGCCAGAGACGTCCACTGGCCGAGCAGCTAACTTCCGGTTAGCCCTCTGCTAACTTGAACGGGGATAAAATAATTCAGTCGTGCAGCTCTTTCCAACGGTTATCGGTCCAAATGGATCAAATTCTGATAGTGAGATGAGTCGTTTCACGGGGGTTGTGTGATGCTGAAAACAATTTATCCATCGTTTTACAGTTGCAACAGTAGCAAGAAATTCAGTGTGTTGCCACGGTAACTTAGCGGCATTGTGGGTAACGTTTGGTCAACGGTTTGTTGTTATGTAGCAGTGCCATCTTGTTGAGTCTGCTGCTGGTTAATGCGGCAATAAATCTCCATTTGCAACTTCTTTAGATGAACCGAGTAATGTTGCATAAATGGCTCCTAAAAAAGTTTAGGAGTGGTGCTCAAGGACGAAAGAAGAGAAAATAGAGATGGAAAATAACACAGGATATAGGAATGTTATTGTTAATTGAATCTGTTTGAATGAATTTGTTAGTCGTTTTTCTTGTAACATTTAAGTCATGTTTTTGAACGAATTAAACTAAACATAGCCACAATAATTTTAACTTGGCAAGCTGGCTAGAAAGTAGTGAATATAGTAGTATTATTTATTTTAGCTGAAATGTTTTTTATTAGAACAAGCTTGATTTCTTGCTATTTTCTTGCTAGCTAACATGAGTAGGATTGAAAGCATCATTTATAATTCATAAAGGCCAGCTTTCCTTGTTAACTAGCAACCAATGTTTTCTTGCAACATTAAATTGGTGTTTTGACTTATTATTTTAATATGTAACATATCAAGTGTCCAAATTACCCATAAGTGTTTCAGGCTAACCATTAGCTTTCTAGCTATGTTAAATTGTATCTTTGTAGATCGTATTTGGACATAGTTATAATAATTGGATAATTTGCATAATTGGATAAAATTGCGTTTGTTGTGTGGTTAATAAATTGGTCTGGAAGATACATATAACATACCTATGTAATGTCTCATGGCCTATATTTAAAAAATCTTAATTATCTGATATATAATCTTTTCAGGGGTGTTACTGAAATATTTTGGAGGAACTTACACTGCACCAGGACCGTCTACGTCATCAGCTGACATGACTGCTGCTGAGGGGACATCATCAGAGACTTCAGAGGCATCTACTCCCTCTTCTGATGTGACTGCAGCTGCAGAGGTCATAACAGAGGTACTACAGCCTTCTACATCCACCTCCAACATGACTGTGTCTACAGTGTTTGAAACACCTGGAAAAGTTAAAAGCTTTGGTGTACTGCTAAACTTCCCGACCTTGGATGATGAAGCATTGGAGAAACAATGTGAGGAGCTTGAGAACACACTGAGGAGTGGCAAGGAAGCCGACATTTATGGGAGAGAGCTGGCTATGGAAATCAGAAACCTTCCTCAGTTACAAACAGGATGACTGCATTTGAACTGCTGGACTTTGTCCAGAAGAAGGAACTGACAGAATTGCATCCAAATCTTAGTGTTCACTTTATTTAGAGTATTTTTCACTCTTATTGATTGATTTTTCATTGCTATTTATTTGGTAAAATATTTTTGGTTTTATTGGTGTTCATTTGTCGTTGTCTTTTTTTATAGACCTTGAATGTGCAAGTTTGTTGCTTTTTATGGTTTAAATATATTGACTTTATTATTTATTATTTTGAATACTTTGTAATTGTTAATTGTATCTCAGATGTTCAAATTTTAATATATTTTAAAAGACGTTGTTTTGTTCGTGTTCATTCAGTTATGAGCAGTGTGTGTGATTTGGTGGTTGTGCTGGGAGTTTTTTGGGACCACAAACAAAATCTTGTTTAGGGCCACCAAAATCCTTGGGCCGGCCCTGTCAGGTTTAATAACCTTTTGTTTACATTTAGTCACATATACAGTGGGGTCCAATAATCTGAGACCACTAGTCAAGATTAGGGGTGTGCCCGAATACAAATACGTTATTCGGCAAAGCACAAATAGTGGGGGGGGGGGGGGGGGGGGGTTTGTTGTTGTCGTTTTTTTTATGAATATTTGTCAAATACCAGCGCGCAGGTCGGTGTACATCACTATCTCAGTCTCTCTCCTCTGCTCCGCTGTTACATCTATCAGCAGGTCTCAACGAGGGGGGTTACATCCACCTGCTACATGACGCACATTTCCTTATTTGGACATCATTCCCAGAGTTGGGGGTGTTCCCCACAGATAAAACTGAGCTACTGACACACGCAAAGTGCTTCCAAGCGACTCTCCATAACCTGTTGTTCCCCTTCTCCTTTACACAAAGTTCGGTTGTAAAAAATAGGCAATAAATGAAAAGTGCAAAGCAATAATCACCTTTGAAGTTCTTCCCTACATGTTACACGCTGTGCTGTCTCTGTGTTATGGGTGTATAAATAGGTAGAGGTCTGTCTGCAATGAGGTGACAAATGAGGTTTTAGCTCAGTAATCAGCGCAGTCGTCTATGATCTGGGAGACTCCAGTTCAAGACTCGGTGTGGGGACCTCCTTCATAAGGTAGTTTATTCAGGAACACTAATTGGTATTATATATTATATATTATTATTATAACATTTTAATCATCTAAAATCAAAAGCATTTTAATTTTCTAAAATAAAAAGCATAATAAAACAAAAACAGGATTTTTAAGACTTTTTCCACTTTTATTCAAATACAAATACAAATAATTTTGCTGCCTCAAAAAATACAGATACAAATACAAATACCGGACCCTCAGCACATCCCTAGTCAAGATTCTCCTATTTTGCATTTGTTTCACATTTTTTACATTACACATGACATATCACATTACAATTTGAGTGAAAATTTGAAACTTTTAAAAATGTATATAAATTTCAGAATATCTTAGTATTTGGTATGTCCCCCTTTTACAGTTTGAATGGTGTCTGTATGATAAGGGGCTTCCAAGCAGTTGAGTGTCAAAGTGACCAAGGTTCCAACTCAGTTGGACGGTTCATCCCATAAACTGCCATTATAAATTTTAATGCTTTAAAAAATGATATAAAATCGCTGAAACATGTTACATTTCAGAAAAATACAAGCACACATCTGCTGAATGAGTTGTACAGATTGCCAGTTGAATGGTTGAAACACGGCAAAAACGTACGGAATACGGAATAAGAACTAGAAAATGCAATTTCTGTAGAAATTGCATGTGATTGCTGAAAGCGAATTTAGATTGCATAACTGGAAGCTGAACACTATTGAAAAATCTAGCAAGATTAAAATCAGCAATGGGTGGAATTGAACCTACACCCTGATGTTTGTAAGACAGACATGCTATGCACTGAGCTAACATGTCACACATAAATGTCAGGCCACATTCTGGTATTTAGCCTGTCACTTGAATGAAATTGACAAAACAGCAGCTCAGCAAGCAGATTGATATCACCTGGACTCCTTCATCCTTCAACTCTACCGAGTTCTGCCCTAATCAGGGCTCAAACTCACAACCTTTTGGATCTAAAAGGAGTTCTTAAACCACTGGACTACTCACACATACTTTGTGGCACAGGAAAAGATGTATTTAACAAGCATATCAATCCATATTCTAGGTAGTAATGTTAGGGTAAGCTAGAGAGGAACTGAATTCTGGTACAGGATAAAGATGTGAGGCAACTTTGTACATGAGGGCAATATTATGAGGAGCACTGCAGTGAGCAGGTATTGAACACACAACCTTGTCATCTAAGGTATTGCTGATCATGAGAGCAGTGTTCTTAACCACTGAGCCAAAAGACATTCTCAAAAATGAGAGGATCATCATTTTGATGATGAAAATGTATTTGTCTCAAACTAGAGCTTGAGGCCCAGAGATTTGTACATCATTAGTGAAAGCAAGACTAGTTTAACATGAGAATGAATGATATGTGTAAAAAGTGTTTGAAGGAAGAGAGAATCTGTAAGTTTAAGAAACTGCAGTGAGAGAAGACACACATCCTGCAGACTGTATTGCAGTCAATGAGAACATGACAGGGACTCTCTATCAATTAAGGTTCAGATCTCAAAAACAATAAGTCCTATGTGAAATGTATTTACATTTTGAGAGAGAGGAGGCTTGTGGCAACATAATGAGGTAAGATATGTGCGTGAGGAGTTAAAATCGTGGGAGTGACAGCAGTTTAGAAAAACATTTCTGGTCTAAAATTATCTGTGCTCTCCACTGTGCCTGATCACATGACACACTGGTGAGACCTAAAAAAGTCTTAAAAACCCCTGATTTTGGGCTTAAATTGCTGAAAAACTACCAAAGATATCACTAAACAATCTGATAACTTTGAAAGTTCAAAGTTTTGTAAACATTTTACAGTTTGAATGGCGTCTGTATGATAAGGGACTTCCGAGCAGTTGAGTGTCAAAGTGACCAAGGTTCCAACTCAGTTGGACGGTTCGTCCCATAAACTGCCATTATAAATTTTAATGTTTGAGAAAATTATATAAAATCACTGAAACATGTTACATTTCAGAAAAATACTAGCACACATCTGCTGAATGAGTTGCACAGATTGACAGTTGAATGGTTTTTATAGCACAAAGTATGCAGCAGTTGAAACGCGGCAAAAAACATACGGAAGACGGAATAAGAATAAAGACTGAGAAGAACAATGATATGGGAGACTATCCAATCATCATGGATGGCAATTTTAATGAAGTAATGGACCCAGTATTAGATCATAGCTCTCTATCAGCCTGCACTTGTAGAGCATAAGTGGTGCTCAAAGATATGTCTAAGGCGTCTGATTTGGCAGATGTTTGGTGGCTACAAAATCCATCATCAAGGGATTATACATTCTTCTCTTCACCCCATAGCTTATTTCTAGGACAGATTTCTTTCTGGTATCTCAGTCATTCATATCCACTATAGTATCAAGTGACATTGGTAATATACTTCTTTCAGACCATAGCCCAATATTTCTCCATATACTGTCCTTTAATAGACCAGATATATCCACTAGACAGAGATTAAACTCTAGCCTTTTATTAGACAAATCAAGGTGTTATACTGTGTGCGTTATTCCTTTTATGGTGTTATTCCTTTTGTTAAGAAATCACTTAGATCGCAAATTTTTAAGGGTCACATTATTAATACTCTTCATTTAAGAAGAAGGAAAACAGAATTACAGTCAAACTTAAAAAAAAAAACACGTCATCCATAAATCTTACCAGGTTGACTAGACTGAAGCACCAGTTCAATTCAATTATGACCCAAAGGGCAGAATTCTCTCTTTTTCATGCTGGACAGAAATACTTAGAGAAGTGAGACAAGGCTGGTAGATTACTCACCAGATAAATTAAACTATTTAACCATTTATTTAACTATTCCAGCCATCAGCAGGGATGATGGGCGCCTTCCTGACCCCAAGGAGATAAATGGGGCTTTTAGAGACTGTTATCTAAAACTTTATACCTCTGAGTCAAAGGTGGACAAAAAGACATTACATCCTTTCTGTCAACTCTCAATCTTCCATCGTTGTCATAGGACCAGCTCGAACATCTTGAATCACCCATTACTATTGAGGAGATAACTGACGTTATCAAGCACTTACCTTCAAGTCAAGCACCAGGTTTAGACAGTTTATGCCAAGGAACTAGCATCATTACTCCTAGACAACTACTAACCTGTGAAAATTGCAGAGGCCTGTGGACAAAGGAGTGCCTAACTTGTTATTTACCATTACATTTTCACTCTTAGGTATATAGCACAGTGATCTTTGCCCGTGGTTTCATCTCGAAAGCACCATTTGCACCCTTCTTATGTCCATGATCTATATTACAGCCAAACCTGCCCCACAGAATCAGTCACCTCCTATTTTGTCCCATATTCATTGAGTTTGGAAGAGAATAGCTCAGATCTTCAAATCTGACCCCTATCTTCACAGGTCTGCCGGTATCTGGCTAAATCCCAAGCTCTGTATAGATAAGTCACCCTTCCTCTGGAAGTCCAGTTTGCAAAAAGGTAACACAGTTCTAGGCAACTTGCTGGCTAGCGCAAATAAACACAAATGATCCCACAGCAAAACTTGTGCTATTTTAAATGAATAAAAATAAATACTCTCATGTTGAAACTTGCATGAGTAATGTGGGGCAAAAATTTGTTTCGCATTTGGTGTGAACACAACATAAAATTCTAGCCATACCCATCCCTACAGCTGTACTGTACATCTGTGGCTTCACCCTGACCATAGGAGGATGAGAAAATCGCAATTTACATGCATTCAAACCTTGTTAAACCAATGTTATTTTGTAATTATTGTTTTTTATGGCACACAGCACAATCTCTCACATCAACTCCATCAGTGAGAGTATTTGTTTCATTTTTCTTCTTGCTACTGCATGGTAAAAAAAAAAAAAGTATAACCTGTGTTTTCTTTTTTATAAATATTGCAATGATAATAGTCTCAAATTATGTGAAAATGTATGGTTTTAGTCAAATAACATTTTCTTGGTTGAGGAATCCCAAACCCTTGTCCAAATGATCTCAGCACATCAGTTAGTCTTCACTGTTATCAGCAGTGCTGCTGGTACAGACTATGAACTAACAGTCCTAAGCTTGTCAGTGTAACAGAGAAACAGTGTGTGAGCTTGTGTTGTCTGTTCATACCTGAGAGTGTCCAGTCTCCAGCATGGATCCTCCAGTCCAGCAGACAGCAGCTTCAATCCTGAGTCTCCTGGATGATTGTAGCTTAGATCCAGCTCTTTCAGATGGGAGGGGTTGGATCTCAGAGCTGAGTCCAGACAAATGAAGCCGTCTTCTGTGATCAGACAGCCTGACAGTCTGGAGACACAAACACTTCATCAATTGCTGAAGAATTGAAGAAAATAATGAATTTTCTTCAGTCATTTCCTGTTTTGTGTGTGTGTGTGTTTTGGGGTTTTTTTTGCAGGTCAGCACCATAGTGTATCCTTCAGATGTTGGGAATCTTCATTGACATTAACCTGTATGTTCAGCGATATTTAAATAGCCATTTACAAAACTGAAGTTGAATTCTGACCTGAGAGTCTCCAGTGTGCAGTGTGGACTCTTCAGTCCCGCAGAGAGCAGTTTCACTCCTGAATTCCGCAGGTTGTTGTTACTGAGATCCAGCTCTCTCAGACTAGAGGACTTGGACCTGAGAACTGAGGACAGAGCATCACAGCTTCTCTCTGACAGATTACAGCCACTCAACCTGAAAGAGAGTTTGTGATAAAGAAAAACAGTGACCCTGTATCTTTTGTATACAATGTAAAAAACTATTTTAGAGTTTCCTTCTGTCAGTCAATAAGTCAACTAAATGGTCTAAATGGTAACATGTAACAGTAATATATACATTAATATGTAACATCGCTGGCTTCATCTATTTTAAAGTGATGTCTTTTTGTCATTGATACAGAGGATCAGTATTGTACACAGTATTGTGAGTAGAGCCTGCAAGCTGCTAACCTCCTAATTTTGTTTGCTTGACTGATGTAATTTAGTTCTTTTCTCCTGGATCACAGCGCGTAACTGGAACATTGACTATATTATTTCAGTAACTTCAGTTTACTTCTCTATTCTGTTATTTGCAAACAAGAACTTCATTACAAACTTTATTTTAGTTAGCCTACATGCTACAATGTGATAATGCCATGGTGTGTGAGTCAGTGTTTACCATAAACTTTGATGCCAGTGGCATCAGTTCCGTTCAAGACTGTCGTAATGATGCAATGTCGTAGGCTAACCATTGTTGTTAAACCTTGGAACATTGAATGTTTGCTAATTTCTGCCTCTAGATGTTATGAAATCTCTTTCTTTTGTTATTTACACTTTTTTGTGGATATCTGAAGCCATGTATATTTTTATATCAATTTGAATATAATCTGCATGATTTTTGGATAATCTATTTCACTTGATTTGGAATAAGCAGGGCCCTCCCTTTGTGCCCATACGTAAGCTATGTAGCAGTCTGAGCCCATGGTTATTTCCTCTCTTTTAGTTTACCTGCCACTCATTTCTTTTTGTGTTTTGTGCATGTTTGTGTGTGTGTGTGTATGTACGTATGGTGTTTGTCTGTCTGTCCTGCTGGTTGCTGCTTTTTCTATTGGTACAATTTAATCAGCTAAAGGTTTAAAGGTTATTCATCTTAATATTAGGAGCTGTGCTTCAATTGTCATTCCTAATGTAGAGCCAGTTAATTTTGAATGTCTTTTCATTAACATTATTCTTCATGACAACAAATATTTAACTGTTGGCAACATTTAAAGGCCTCCCTCTGCTCCAACTGACTCTACAAAATGTATTCTGTCAACTGTTAATTCTCTTGAGACGCATAATGAAATTATCATAGGTGACTTCAATAATAATTGGCTTGATCATTCCTCCTCCAATGATAGAAATTTATTGGGTAGTGTAAATCTCACTCAGTTAATTGATGAACCTACTAGAGTGGATTCATCCCTGTTGGATTGGATACTTGTCACTTACTCTGAAAGGATAATTAAATCTGGTGTTATGTCAGATTGTTATAATAAGTGATCACTCTATTATATTTTGTGTTTGAAAAATTAAAATTCCAAGTTCTCCTCCTAAATATATGAGACTAAGACAATGCAATAATATTAATGTAGATTGTTTTATTCAAGACTTAATTGCTATGAACTGGGATAGATTTCAATTAATTCCTTTTGTTGATGATGCACGGAACTTCTTTTATGCTGAAGTTACGAACGTAATTGATAAACATGCTCCCATGAAAACAATTGGAGTTAAAGGCAGACATTTACCCTGGATCAGCTCATATCTTATCAGCCTTTCCAAACAAAGGGATAAAGCCTGGGCAAAATATTGCTGGTGTAAAAATTCTGGGAAACCTACAGATACTTGAGGAATTTATATAAGACCAAAACAAGGAATGCAAAATTCAACTACTATAGAGATAGCTTTTCTCAGGATTTTCATAGCCCTAGACAGTTCGGAATCACTTGAACCATATTCTCAACAAAACTAACAAAAGCCTCATAAACCAGGTACGAATTAATAACAAAATTATTTCTGATCCTTTACTTATTTCCCATGCTTTTAATCAGCATTTTCTTGTTTATCTGTGGTTCCCAACACTTTAATTCCTATGGTCCAGCTGGTTCCTCAAACTTCATTACTTACAATGGTTAATTTTCCTTTAGAAAAATCCTGCCTACTGAGTTTTTTCATACTGTATGTGAGTTAAAAGAAAGTAGTAGTGCTGGTCCAGACAGTGTGGAAGCCAAATTTGTTAAACTTACCATTCATGTAATAATGTATCCCCTTGCAGATTTATTTAACTTGTCTGTGTCTACTCACATATGGAAATATGCCAGAGTTACCCCTCTTTTAAAAGGTGGACCCATCCAATGTAAATAATTATCATTCAGTTTCTATGATTTGTACTATTGCTAAAATCTTTGAGAAACTTACTTTTAATCAATAATCACAGTACATTAATCTGTTTAATATTTTATCTCCATCCCAATCAGGTTTCAGACCTAACTTTTCCACCACCACCGCTCTTCTACAATTCACCAAAGATGTGTTCTCTTGCTTTGATAAAGGCCAACTCACAGGTGCAATTTTTATCGATCTTTCTAAGGCTTTTGATATGGTTGATCACTACCTCCTCCTTGATAAGCTCTATTCAATTGGTTTAACTCAAAATGCTCTCCTCTGGTTTAATGCCAATCTTTATAATAGATTTCAGTGTGTTGTGTTTCAGGGTTCTCAGTCTGACTATTTAATTGGTGAAGAGGGTGTTCCACAAGGTTCCACCATGGGACCACTTTTTCTTCTATTTTTATTAATGACTTACCTCAAATATGCTCAAACTGTCTTGTTCATCTCTATGTTGATGACAGTTATTTACACTTCTAACCCTCATATATTACAAACCCAGAATTCTTTACAGTTCAATTTTAACTTCCTGCAAAGTGTTTGGCACAAGACACAGTCGTTCAATAACCCTTTGATTTGCATATTAATCTTACTGATTGGTTACCCTTTGAGAAAGCTGACTCGCTCAAATATCTTGGAATTGACCCTGAACTCTCCTTTAAGTCCCACATTGATTTTATTTTCTTATTTAATTAAAGAACATATCTGTCTTAGTTCACTTTATCGATCAATTAATTGTTTTAA
Organism: Thunnus albacares; assembly: GCF_914725855.1. Classification (NCBI taxonomy): domain Eukaryota; kingdom Metazoa; phylum Chordata; class Actinopteri; order Scombriformes; family Scombridae; genus Thunnus; species Thunnus albacares. The sequence continues at coordinate 37,204,178 of NC_058108.1, forward strand.
ATTTCAAGTCAGAAAAAGAATAATTTCTCAGTTGACCTATTATTATGCTGACATTGTCTATCAGAACACCTCTGACATTTATCTTTTGCCCCTTAATGTCATCTAAAATTCTCTATGTAGATTTGTTTTGAAGTGTCCATATAGAATTCACCATTGTTTCAATTGGCTGCAGCCTAAATCTAGAAGGCAAGTTCACTGGGTTCAGTTAATCTTCAAATGTGTTTACTTTAATTGTCCTTTCTATTTGAAACAGTTTTTGGTTCCATGTAGATCTTCATATCCACTCATATCCACTTTTCAAAGAAGTCAGACGCAGGTCCTTCCAATATAAAACTCCATCCAACTGGAATATTCTTCCTCTTTTTCTGAGATCTATTACCTCTTTACACTGCTTCAGGACATCTTTATTTTCTCATCGTAAAACAAACTGTTTTTGCTTTTCATTTGTGTGTACTTACAATCCTCAGTCTATTTGTGTTACAAATAAACTGTAGACAAACTGCTTCAATTGCTCTCTATGTTGATGTAATTGATTTAATGTCCAGGTCTTTGGATCCTATTTTTCTTGTACAACAGCTGAGGGCTGACGGTGTGGATGGGAGAGGGTGAGCGGGATTTCTGTATCTGCATTTGTGTATGCTTGTTATGTAATGCTGTTTTTGTTTGTATGTATGTGTTTTATAATTGTGTATTTGTGTCTATAAGACCCCCTCAAAAATGAGATGCTACATCTCAAGGGGCTATTTTTCAGTAAAACCAGTTGATTTTAGCAACCTAAATACTCTCCACAGCTGTTTAGCTGTGATAAAAGACTGGATGTCTATCAACTTTCTTCAACTAAATTCTGACAAAACTGAGCTTCTCATTTTTGGCCCTGAAATATTGCTGAAGGCATCATTCACGCCAGGAATCTTGACATTGTATTTGACCCTAAATTGAAATTTGAACATCATGTCAATAAAATGGTTCAATCCTGCTTTTTTCAGCTCAGGATCATTGCAAAAATCAAACCATTATTGTCAACCTCTGACTTAGCACATGTCATTGATGCCTTAATTTTTTCCTGCCTCAATTACTGCAATTCCCTTTTCACTTGCCTTAGCCAAGCCGCCCTGTCACATCTTCAGCTTGTACAAAATGCAGAAGCTAAGCTATTAACTAGGACTGGCTGTATATCTCACATCTCTCCTGTTTTAGCCTCACTGCATTGGCTGCCTGTCTACATTTCCAAGCTACTAAGCCCTTATACTACCAAGTGGTCACTTAGGTCTTCCAACCCAAAATACTGTTGGCCGTACCACGTGCCAAACTAAAAACCAAAGGCGACTGTGCTTTTGCTGCCCTGGCACATCTCCCCACTTCCATCAGATCAGCTGAGTCTGTTGACTGTTTCAAAAAACACTTGAAAACCTACTTTTTTAGAATGGCTTTCCCCATAACATTCGATAAATTCAAGCGTGTGCTCTTGGTGATGACTGTATGCTTGCTGTGTTTGTATGTGTGTGATGCCTGTATGTGTTCTTGAATGTGTCTTTTATGGTTTTCTTGTCCTCTTTTCTATGTGTGCCAATGTCAATGTAAAGTACTGCTAACCTGCGTTTAAAAAAGGTGCTATATAAATAAAGTTTTACTTACTTATCCTATCAATCAATAAATTCAGCATATAATTCTGCATAATTTAAACAATTTTAGCATAAGGCTGCAACATAACAAAATATGAAAAGTGAAGGGGTCTGAATACTTTCTGAATGCACTGTCTATTCATCTATCTATCTATTCAAACAAGATGTATGGAAAAAGAGACACTAATTATCGTGCAATACTTGGCAGAGAGAGCAGCTGTGAGTTGAAAATGTTGTGATCAGGGTGGGTGATGGGTTATTTTGATGAGTTAACTTATTTTGCTGTTAAATTCTTAATTAGAGCGCACCACCCTGTTTCTACATTTCATCATTTAACATTATTAGAGAGCCAATTCTGCTGCCTCTTTTATAAAGTCTCATATGCACAAGCAGTGAAGTTTAATTCCTATTAGCTCTTGTTGGATATTCATTTATTCATCCATGCAGTTGTTATAAAAAAAAGTAAAATACACGAAAAGAGTACTTCTCAGATTATTATTATGGCTCTGTGAGGGGTTTTTCAGGGAAATTTGTTTTTATTGACTGATCTTATATGAGAAGAATCTCCTCAAATTGTCTCTTTCACAGTGTTTCATAATCTATTTTATTTGTACATCAGAGATGAAGACTCAGAGGATTTTAGCACAGACATGTGTTCAAAAAGTTATAGAAATGTTACTCCGACAGACCTGTAAGATTTCTGTTGTTATTTTTGCTTAAAAGTAACTCGGTTGCTTATTCAGACACGAGATCAACATGTTAAACTGAGATCAGATTAACATAAAAGAGCATGTCTGAAAGGGCCTTAAGAAACTTTTAGTCATTAAGTTTTTTATAGAAAACTGACATTGGATACAACCAAAGATCATTACTTGAAAAACTATTCTCACATCTCTCGGATCATAACAATTAACACAAATATCCTCTGGTGAATCAGTGAGAGAACGGATTGTAACAGATCATTTATGCATGGCTGTTTTCATCTGTTGAGATATAAGACTGAAGACACAAACTACTAAATCTTTAAAAATAAACTAACTAATCAATTAGTTGACTAAATCTTATTACTATTAGTTGACAAATGGTGTGCTCAGACCAAATGCAAAGCAAATTTTTGCCTCACGTTACTTGTGTAAGTTGGACCACTGGATCATTTGTGTTTATTCACCCCAAACAGCCAACATGCATTATTGTACATTAGCTGTAAGCTAGCTAGCAAAAGAAGGCACCAACCATGTCTGAGGGAGTGTCTCTTTGTGTTTGTGTTCAGTTTGACCTCTGAATGAACTCAGAACTCACCAGGAACTCCAGTTCTTTCTGTCCCAGTCTCTCTCCTGTTCCCCTCTCCTCTTTATGTTCATGAAGTACATTCATAAAGCCCTGTGATATGTGCAAATCTGTTGCTGAAGTTAAAACATTTTCAACTGGTGCATGTCTTTACATCGATTTTGTGTGTAATCACACCACACAAATATTTGCTTTGCATTTGGTCTGAACACACCATAAGACTTTCATTAGTTGAGAGCAAACCTACACATGTGATAGAGTTAGTATTTGCAGTTATCTGTGCACCTACAGAGCTTTGTTGGAGGCTTTGACCACTGGCAGCAGCCTCAGAAGAACCTCCTCTGAAGCAGAATATTTCTTGAGGTCAAACACATCCAGATCGTTCTCTGATGACAGTAAGATGAAGACCAGAGCTGACCACAGAGCAGGAGACAGTTCATCTGTGGAGAGACTTCCTGAACTGAGGTACTGTTGGATCTCCTCCACTAGAGAATGATCATTCAGTTCATTCAGACAGTGGAACAGATTTATGCTTCTCTCTGCAGACAGGTTCTCACTGATCTTCTTTTTGATGTACCAGACTGTTTCCTGATTGGTCTCTGAGCTACCTTCTCTCTTTGTCAGCAGGTCTTCTAGTTTATCAAGATTGGTCTGCAGTGAAAGGCCTAGGAGGAAGCGAAGGAACAGGTCCAGATGTCCATTTGGACTTTGTAAGGCCTTGTCAATGGAAATACTGTGGATTTTCTTTGTAGAGGTTTTCCTTACAAGTAGTTGCACGTTTTGGACTGTTGGTCGTGGAAAAGGCATCACATTTTTGTTGCTGTTGATGAGTGACATTTTCACATGGAGAGCAGCAAGAAACTCCTGAACACTCAGATGGACAAAGCTGAACATCTTTTTGTCATTCTTCTTCCCACGTTCCTCTTTAAAGATCTGTGTGAACACTCCTGAGCACACTGAGGCCTCATTGAAATCAATGCCACTCTCTCTGAGGTCTTTCTCGTAGAAGATCAGGTTGCCCTTTTCCAACTGATGGAAAGCCAGTTTTGCTAATGACTTAATGTACTGAATGCACTTTTCTAGGCCATATTTTTGTTTTGTCTGTTCAATCTGAAACACCAGGAATTCTGCGTACATCTCAGTCAGGGTTTTGGGCAGCTCTCCTCCCTCTCTGCTTTTTAACACATCCTCCAGAACTATAGCAGTGATCCAGCAGAAGACTGGGATGTGGCACATGATGTGGAGGCTTCGTGATGTCTTGATGTGGGAGATGATTGTTTTGGCCTGCTGCTCATTTCTGTATCTCTTCCTGAAGTACTCTTCCTTCTGCGGGTCAGTGAACCCTCTGACCTCTGTCATGCTGTTGACAAAATCTCGAGGAATCTGACTGGCTGCTGCAGGTCGTGTGGTTATCCAGATGCGAGCTGAGCGTAGCAGTTTCCCATTGATGAGTTTCCACAGCAATACTTCTATTCTAGTTGGCTTTCTTACATCAGTGGAGCGAATGTCGTTGCTATTTAAGTCCAGTTGAAGGCGGCTCTCATCCAGGCCATCCAAAACAAACAGAAGCTTGTATTTGCTCTTGTCATAGTTGGTGTTTCCTGATGACTGTAGAGTTGTAAAGATGTGATTTAGAGCCTCCTCCTTGATGTCTATAGTTTCTGGGATGCATTCATGAATGAGCTCAGCCAAACTAATCTTTTCTCCCTTCAGTGGATTCAGATCACGGAAGGTGAAGGGAAAAATGAGATGCACATCTTGATTAGCCCTTCCTTCAGCCCAGTCCAACACAAACTTATGTACAAGGAATGTCTTTCCAATTCCTGCGATTCCATTGGTCAAAACTGTTCTTATAGGTCTGTATTCTCCAGAAGGGTGTTTGAACATGTCACAGGGTTTGATTGGTTTCTCTGTTTCTGCTGGCTTCGCTGCCATTTCAATCTGTCTGACCTCATGCTGTGTGTTGATATGTACATCACCACCAGCTGTGATGTACAGCTCTGTGTAGACATGATCAAGACGTTGCTTATCCGCCATCCAACCCTCTTGTGCACACATAAATCTGTCTTGGAGGTTTAATTTAAGCATGTGTTGGTAATATGTGATGGGTTTTGGCTCTGGTACAGGAACCATCACATCTGTATCAAACATAAATAGAAAAAACAAAGTATTAAGGGGCATACAGACAAATCTATGCTCTGCATGAAAAAAGGCAGCCCTCTCCTTTCCCTCTCTCCTCCTTTATTTGAATGGGGGCAGTGCGTTGTGCAGTGAGGGTGCCATTGCAGATGGCCCAGAAAAACACTGCTGTTCAAAAAAAGTAGAACTGGGCCCAACTTTTGCTGCAATGTGATGCCATCCAGAAAGGTGCTGCATGGGCCAATCACATACATTCCTGGTGGTCTTTATTACATGAATGCCATATTTGACTGTTAACCTCGTGATCATCACAACAAAAGATAAAAACCATTGCCACTGTGATAACTGTGAATCTGGTTCCCTAAGCAAGGCTTGGAGGGTCAAGCGTGTAGATTTTGGAAACTACGTTCGATACTTCAGTCAGAGGAAGAGGACAACCTTCTGTCGGTACCTTATCCACACCAGCAGGGGGTATTGGTTATCTCTAGGCAGAAACCATTTTAACAGCAAATCTCATGTTTGGATCTAAACCAACAATGAACTGATCTACTAAAAAGTATTGTGTGTGTATTCAGAGTCTGATATATCTTATTCCTCTGTGCTGTAGACCTCCATTGTTGTCCAAAAACTATTAAAACACGGCAGTCACAAAGCTGCACTGGGTGACATGTTCCTTCATTATGAAGAGTTTGGTCACATTAGTTTGTTTAGAAACAGCTCAAAAGACTAATAACAGCGATCAGGTTTTCAGTCCCTAGAGAGTAGTTCTGTGTAAGGCAGACGCCACTGAGCATGTGCAGCTTTGAGCAGCTTTACCTTCGCTCTGACTGCTGTCAGTCAGAAGCTGAAAGGAGGAAAGTTTTCTGTTCTCTGAAGCCTCCTCATCATCATTGATATCGTCTGACACAAAGAGAAACAGAGAGACATAATTTGGACATTTATTAACCCTGCATTAAATTAGCATGCGGGACACAAAATTTTGCATCAACACAGAAAGATTTGTGATGTTAATGAGCCACAGTTCTGATTTGCAGCCACTAAATCTGCTGCAGTGTTTTTAACTTAAGAACTCCAGTTATCATCTGTTAACAATGTGGAAACTACACCAACAAATATACCAACAAATACAATCCAGAGATTACAGCAGCTTTACCTTCACTCTGACTGGTGTGTGAGGGAAGTTCAGGAACAGGATGAAGATGACAAGGAGGACGAGTCTGAGAGGAGGAAGGTCCCCTGTTCTCTGAAGTCTCCCAGGCATCGCTGACATCCACTGAGAGAGAGATAATTAATAATCAGTAAAATGTAATAATATGCAATTTAGCTTTGACAATAACTTAACAGCATTCATGCCAATAAAGCTGATTTGAATTGAGAACTGAGAGATTGATTCAGTGTCTTATATTTGCCTTTTGAATTGATCATTTTTATTGACCATTTGTCATTTTTACATAATTTCTATGTTGTATCATGCAGTACAATTGCAACAGGGGCTTGTGCAAATATTTTGCATCAAATTAAGTAAATTAGAGACAGAGAGATGTTAGGGGTCACAGGTCCGCATCCCCTATCAGTCACTTCTGAGCCAAAACATAGATTTTTGTAACAATGTGTTATGACCCTTGGTCACTATTGTGTTTTTTGCTCCTGCAGGTCATCTGTATTTCTATTTTTACAATAACCGCTCTCTCTCTTCCTTACCCCTCTAGTGTGTGCATGTCTGATTGCGTGCAGGTGGTGCTCCCTGATTGGCCTGGGTGCCGGGACAGCTGATTGGCCGGCTCTTGCAATGGAGGACCATCCTGCTAGTCGTGTGTGTGTGTGTGTGTGTGTGTGTGTGTGTGTGGGTGTGGGTGTGGGTGTGTGTGGGTGTGTGTGTGGGTGGTAAAGTGCTAGGCAGGCTCTTCTCCATTAGATGAGAGTTCTTGTACATTGTAAATATTTGCACAAACTTAGGTAGCAGTTTAATTCGTAGGAGTGAGAAGCCCTTTTTTTGTGTGAACCTTTTTCTCCTGTTTTTCTTGAGTAGGAGTTAGATTATGCCTTGTCTTTTGTTTCTATTTTGTTTTTCGATAGGGAAGTTTAGGGTGGGGGTTTAGTTTAGTTTTGTTTGTTGTTTTGCTCAACTCCGAAGTTCTGCAAAATAAACTGCTACAGAGAACTTTGATGGTTGTCAGGCTGACCGTTCTTGGGCCTGGGAAAAGCGGGGGCTCTAAACATGTTAGACTGGGGACGTAACACAATGTTAATAAGTAGCTTTATGTTGAATGAATGAAAAAGGTGGAACTCCGCTGAGAGGTCACTCACTCACTTTCCCCTCTTCCTCCATCACTCACTAACTGGTGTTTTTACAACAAACACTGAACCAGTGATGTTGGTCAGTAAATGACTTCAGAAGTTGATTTCAGAAGACTGGAAGAAGATGCTTCCACATGAAACTGTTATACTCTCACACACTTTTGTCTTTTCTGTTGGTCAGACAGTGACCTTCATCAACACCCGTTAGCTTGTTTCAGATTGCAGGTCAGTGGAATACCAAGATTCCCACCCCTACTTTACTCTAGAGATGGTATTTATAGGCTTGCAGATAAAACTAACAACATAGATGGAACGTAAGCAGGTTAATTACAAAAAAAACACAAAGGCAGTAATAACAATAAATGTGTATGTCTGCCTCTATACATTGTCAACATACTTGCATACATATATTGGAACATTTCATTAACCAATCTCTTATTTTAGCCCTTCAAATTCTGTCTAACTTGCCTCTGTATACAATTAACTTTGACATTTCTTACTCTTTTGTTGAGTATTCACTCTTTAAATTAGGTTTGTCACTCAGCCCTTATTAATGAAGAATTGTTAACTTGTTTTGTTTCTGTTTATCTTGTCTTTATGCTGTTTTACGGCTCCTTTTCCTCACTGTGGGACAACAGGAAACATCCTGGAAATACTTTCCAAAGTGAGGAGGGCCCAAAGCTGCTGATGTTTTTCATTGCTCTGCTGTTTTTCAAATCTATACATATAGACGAATAAAGTGGCTGATTTATGTATTGCGCTTTCAAGTGCTTCATTCCTGTGGCATGATAGTGAAAGTGAAGACTTTTCCACTGTCAGTGAAAGCAGAAATGTTTGTGTTAATCAGTCTTAAAACAAAAAAAATAACATGAACGTAGCGTTTCTGTCTGACCTCCACAGTCTGGATGTGAGAGATGGCATCTTATTCAAACAAGTTAATATCTTGTTTGCATAAGATCGTTGCAGTATCAAAATGCACCTCTCACCCTGCAGTGACATCATGTTTCTCTCTTCCTGTGACTGACCTTCTGGTCCTGAGCTGCTGTCTGATAAACTCTGCAGCAGATTATTCCTGTTGATCTTCTTTAAAAGCTTCTTGGTCACCTCCACAGCTCCAGGAAGTTGGTAGGTCTGCACCATCAGATCCACGGTGTCCTGTCTCTCTGCCTTCTCCAGCTTGCATGCTTTGATGGCTTGGAGGCCTTCCAGGATATCAGGCTGCTCCAAAAACCATTTGAATTTCTTGAATTTATCGTCTTTCAAATCCTCCAGAGTGTTCAGTAGGTCCTCCTTCGTGTTCATTTCTCCCTGTTAAAATCCCAGAATATTTTCAACATGAAGGACTTGCCATTTCCATAAACACCAGTCCACAGCCAGATGTTCTCTGTGGCTGAGTCTTGCTTTTGAGTCCAAACATCACCTACCAAAAACATTGGAAAATTATAAATGAATCGCACATGTAATGTACAAACAGTTAAGAATTACATGAGTACATTGCACATGAAAATTAAACAAGACTAGGTCAAAACCAAGTATATGGCTGGACAGTGTATGAAACGCTAGTCAAAGTCAAGTGAAGTCAAATTTATTTATAGAGCACATTTCATACAGAAAGCAATACAATTACAAAGACAAAATATGAACATACATATTATCATACATAAAAGTAAGCAAACATACGCTTGCATAAATGGATGCATAGGTAATTAAATTGCATAATGATTCAGATTACAACAGGAGCAGACAGTGCACTTTTCTTAGTCCCAGTTTAAATATGTGCAAAACATTCTGTATAAGCTGCAGTCGCTTAGGGGAGTCCAGAAAAGACACCACTGCAATAGTCGAGTCTGCAATTTCCTCTCACTGCTTTTACACCTATAATAATAACTTCTGTTTTGTCACTATTTAGTTGCAGGAAATGCTGGTTCATCCATGTGTTAATGCCCTTGATGCATTTAATCAGTGTTTCCATAGGGCTCAAATCATCAGGAGAGAGGGAGATGTAAAGTTGCGTGTCATCTGCATAATTGTGGTATTGTATATTGTGTTTCTTTATGATGTGCCCAAGTAGAAACATATGTAAATTGAACAGGAGTGGACCAAGGATTGAGCTCTGTGGAACCCCACGACACAACAACTTTATCAGATGCAACCTTTTCAATGAAATAGAGACATAGAAATTCCTGTCTAGTAGGTAGGTTCTGAACCAATTTAGAACAGGACCAGACAATCCCACCCAGTTTTGTAGTCTGTCTAGCAAAATCCCATGAATGACAGTGTCGAACATGGGTCTGAGAACTAAGAGTACGAGGTTTGAGAGTTTACCAGAGGCCGTGTTTATGCGGAGATCATTTACAACTTTAATAAGGGAAGTTTCTGTGTTGTGGTGGGATCAAAACCAGATTGAAAAACATCAAACAGCTCATTTTTTGTTATGTAGCTATTCAGTTGATTATACACAATTTTTTCGAGGATCTTACTGAGAAACGGGAAATTTGAGATTGGCCTGTAGTTACTCATGTTTGAGGGAACTAGATTGTTCTTTTTTAGCAAAGGTTTTATGACAGCAGTTTTAAGAGCACTTGGGAAAAGTGTGGACTGGAGGGAGTAGTTGGCAATTTGTAGTATCTCCATATTTAAACAGTTAAAAACAATTTTAAAAAAGGTTGTAGGAAATGGGTCGAGACAGCAGGTGGAGGACTTGAGCATCAGCACCGCATCCTCCAGTGCTGTGGAGTCCACAGGAGCAAAATTTGACATATCACAAGTCCTATTCTTGTGAGTAGGTAACACATCTTCTTTGCCAAAACTAAAAGAACTTATGTTTTTCTGATGGTGGTGATCTTGCTGTTGAAAAACGTTGCAAATTCCCTGTATTTTATAGTAGGTCAGGGTGGGTCGAAGATGATGGATTGATGAGCCGATCATCTGTGGAGCACTCGTGTGTTATTCATATTATTATTTCTGATTTTAGATTTTGATTTTGCCTTGTTATAATTGATGAGGCAATCTTTGTAAATGTCATTGCAGCTTGGTTTCTCTCCATTTACGCTCTGCCTGTCTACTTTGCTTTTTTAGTTGTTTTACAAAAATATCATTTGTCCAAGCAGCTTTTTGTTTTCAAGGGAGGAACTTTGTCAATAAGATTTTTTACTTTCGAGTTGAAGTTGTTTACAAGAACATCCGGAGATATTGAAGTGGACAATACCAGATCGGACATGGAGCTAGTAAAGGCTTCGGCAGTGTCAAAACCAATTTAGGGTTTTTGCACATTTTTGCTTCCTTATTCATTTTCTGGGAGTAAAGGAGGCATCAAAAGAAATACAAAAATGATCTGATACAATAATATCCTTGATTGAGGTTACAGTAATATTAAGTACCTTTGCAATAATCAGGTCCAGAGTGTGACCTTGGATGTGGGTGGGTCCAGACACGTGCTGAGAGAACTCAAAAGCCTCCATTAGGCTTATGAACTCTCTCGAATCATGGTCAAAATTAATATTAAAGTCCCCTGAAATAACTATATAATCAAGATCATCATCAAGATCGTTAAAATAGGGCCCAAGGTCTTCCTTGTTACAGCAAAACCACAGGAAAGGGAGAGACAGTCGACTAACAGATCCTCAGCCCTTGAAGGGTCAATCTCACAAAGTTCAAGAAGAGAAGAAGAGTTCAAGAGAACTGAAACAACACTCATCATGGCAACAGGGATTTCCCTGAGGTCACATGCTGAGGGGAAGTTAACAAGGGCATGTTGCACAACTAATGAAACACAGTCTCATTTGGCCAGCGCCCCTCAAACAGGAAGTGTCATACCAAATTAACCAAATGAAATTTGAAAACAAATTTTAAATTAATGCTGATATGACTACGAGACACAGATTAAGAATTAACTTTTTTATTTCATAGTTATTTTGTTGTACATTATTAATTTATGTTTAACATAACAGCCTTTCTTCTCTGGATAATTGGAACGGGGGGGGGGGGGGGGGGGCACCTCACAATAACCAGCTGCCACTAAGACTAAAGGTGCCTTGAGACTCTTTAACAACATCAGTTGTGTAAGTTTATTGTGTCACACTGTGTGAGACAGTTCCAATAAAGTCTTGGTCAGAATCTGTGTCAGACTGTATGATATCAGTTTGAGGAAGTTTGTCAGATTGTTTGATGAATGTGTGGTGAATCATTAAGAAGATAGCACACATTATGACAATTCCGTCCGTTTTCTTCATGAAAAGGTTCAGGAAGATTTCCAACAAGCACATTTGGTGCTTCCATATTTTTGTAAACAAAAGGTCTCATACTGTCTCAGCAGAGTTAATGACGTTAATGCTACAGGACTCAACACTCCACTACAACATCAGATAGGTTGGTTAGCTTGAATGAGGTCGTCCACTCCTTAAAACAGTGAAGGGATAGAAATGTATTTAACACTCACAGAGAAACAACAACTGAAGTCTTGTTGATTGTAGATTCTCCTGCAGACTGAGAGAACTGAATCTGTGGAGTCTTTATGAGAACATGAAGAGTGATTACACCTCAAACAGGAACTAAACTTCACAGTTCCTCCTGCAAGAGAGAAAGAACATGATTGGTAAAAAGTAGACCAGGATGTCATGTCACTACACCCAGGAAATGTAGTTGTAACTTTGCCACACTGACTCTCCACATCCTGTTACTGCAGCTGACACACAGACTTCTGCAACACATTAAAACAGCGACAGAGACACTAAATTCATTCACCTGCATCATATCAGGATGGAGACAAATTGCTCAGAACATGGACACATAAAACCAAATCTGTCTGGACTGACACCACTAGAAAGAAGACAGAAAATGTGATTTTTTTTTTTAATTTAGGTGAACTTTAAACAGATTCAAAGTTGACACACTCTCACCATGACCACATGCAAACACAAAGTCTAAACTGAACAAATCTAAACTCAGAACTCACTGATATTTCTCTCCACGACTCTCCACCTGAAACACTGTGAAGTTTATTTATACAATCATTAAACTGTGTATTGACTTTAGGACCATAAATAGTGATCTGATCAGCTGTGACTGGTTCTCCTGCTTTTTATTATCATAAATGTTATTATATTATAGTCTCCTGGTCGACTGGTCGATTGATTGGTCAATATGGTCTCGTCCGACCAAATTCTCATTGGTCGAATAATTGCCATGTTACTTTCATAAGGAGAAAAGTGCTACATCAATAGCTTTTCAAGATTAATCCATTATTTCTTGCAGCAGGAGGGACAGACTAACAAATTAAGAAAACGGGGGTGTATTCAAAACACCCTCATTGTTTTCACAACTTTGAACTCGCCCAACCTAATGGAGACTGCTGGGTCTAACTGTACTCAACGTTTACTGAATCTGTGTTTCTCCATAATGACACAACGAGAACCCCAACCAGGCCAAAAAAATATTTTTTAATGCCAAAAATAAGGCCAAATATCCATTCATTTGGAAATCAAAAGCATTCGGGAGTCTCTGTGCAGCGCTGTTCTAAAATGTGAGTCAACTGCTGTGTTGTTACCTAGGAAACTATTGGTAGCATAACCCTGTTTAGGAATAGGAATATTATGTAGTATGTTTTCGCAGCAAGTGGGAAAGAGCGACCGGCAGGAAAGTGACGGTGGATGCAAGCGGGACAGGGGAAAAGGTTTGTAGTAAGTTGTCAGTCTGGCAGTAAATGTACAGTACAGACTACAGTGTAACAGTTAATGAATGCTCAAAAGTCACGTCTGTTGTTTCCCCAAGTGCTTTTTGTCCAGAGTTTTTAGAGTTTGTTTGTATAAGGACTCAAGAGGTCTTATGTCTGTTTCTCCAGCCTGCCCCCAACATGTGATGCAGTAAGACATATTAGACAGAATCATAGCCGCATAAATATCTTGGCTGCATCCACGGAGAGACAGTTTCTAATATGTCTAAAATTTGCTAAGTTGTACATTATGGTTTTAACCATTTTTTAAACATGTTTCTTAAAGTTCAAATTTGGATCCAGTGTCACACCAAGATCAGTAACTATGCCAATTTTTTCACCTTTGATGAAAATATCATCGTTAGGAGGTTGTACCATAGTTTTAGAGAAAACCATACCTTTTGTCTTGTTTACATTTTGACTCAGACATGATTGACCAAGCCAATGTGTGATCCTTTCCAATGCAATTGTTAGCTTAGCAGCAGCTAACTCAGCTGTTTTTGCATGTGTGTACACAACGGTGTCATCTGCAAACATTTGTAGCTCTGCATCATGACACTGTTGAGAGAGATCTTTAATATATAGGCTAAATAATAGGGGACCTAACACTGACCCTTGTGGAACACCCATTGTGCACTTCATGTTACTGGACAGTGTGTCACCAACTTTAACACATTGTATCCTATTGGATAAATATGAAGACATGCATGCCGGTGCTCTAGATGAGAAGTTAGATTTAGAGAGTTTCAATATTGAAACATCATGATTGACTGTATTGAATGCTTTACACAGATCTAAAAATACAGCACAGTACAATTTCAGTGGACCAAGATTTTCTTTGGTTGACTACAATCCTAGATTTTGGTGGCCCTAAACAAGATTTTGTCTATAGCACCCCCCAAAAAACTCCCAGCGCAACCACCAAATCACACACACTGCTCATAACTGAATAAACACGAACAAAACAATGTCTATTAAAAATATATTAAAGTTTGAGCAGTTAAGTTACAATTAAAAATTAGAAAGTATTCAAATTAATAAATAATAAAGTCAATATATTTAAACTATCAAAAGCAACAAACTTGCACATACCAAGGTCTATAAAAAAGACAACGACAAATGAACACCAATAAAAGCAAAAATATTTTGCCAAATAAATCGCAATGAAAAATCAATCAATAAGAGTGCAAAATATTCTAAACAAAGTGAACTCTAGGATTTGGATGCAATTCTGTCAGTTCCCTCTTCTGGATAAAGTCCAGCAGTTCAAATGCAGTCATCCTGTTTGTAACTGAAGAAGGTTTCTGATTTCCATAGCCAGCTCTTTCCCATTAATGTTGGCTTCCTCGCCACTCGTCAGTGTGTTCTCAAGCTCCTCACATTGTTTCTCCAATGTTTCATCATCCAAGGTCGGGAAGTTTAGCAGTACACCAAAGCTTTTAACTTTTCCAGGTGTTTCAAACACTGTAGACGCAGTCTTGTTGGAGGTGGATGTAGAAGGCTGTAGTACCTCTGTTATGACCTCTGCAGCTGCAGTCACATCAGAAGAGGGAGTAGATGCCTCTGAAGTCTCTGATGATGTCCCCTCAGCAGCAGTCATGTCAGCTGATGACGTAGACAGTCCTGGTACAGTGGAAGTTCCGCCCCTGAGAAGATTATATATCAGATAATTAAGATTTTTTAAATATAGGCCATGAGACATTACATAGGTACGTTATATGTATCTTGCAGGCCAATTTATTAACCACACAACAAACACAATTTTATCCAATTATGCAAATTATCCAATTTATTATAACTATGTCCAAATACGATCTACAAAGATACAATTTAACATAGCTAGAAAGCTAATGGTTAGCCTGAAACACTTTAGGGTAATTTGGACACTTGATACATAATAAGTAACTTAAATACCAGTGCCTCCATGTGGGCTCCCCCTTCCTCCTCTACCTCTTTGTCCTTCATCCCTTTAACATGTTGTGAGTCTTCAGGCTCAGTTCCTAATTTAGTGTAATTTGCTCCAGCAGCCACATGGAGGCACTAGAGAACCACATGTTGTTTTGTTCAACATCATTCAAACTCACAGAACTTTATTTGAAATACTAGTGGTGATATCAGAGTCTCTTACCACAAAAAACACAGAGCCTTGTATCTTGTAGATTTTTTTCCACTCTTGTCAGACACTCTTTTATAAATCTGATATATTATAACATTAGTCAGTTACTTACAGTATATTCATCTATGTCTCTCAACAAGATTAAATATATTTTGTATAAATATTACATATGTAAAAGAAGACTAAACTCTCAATGCGATAGTCAAGAAGTACAATTTATGGAGAAACTGACTCACAAAATAAAAAATATGGAGGATGCGTCTGAAAAAAAGGACTTTGGATGTATGTATGTTTATGAGCATAAATGTATCTAATACCAAATCCACTTCTTTTTAAAATTCATTTATTTAATGTGTTTCCCCTTTTAGTTTTTGTGAAGATTACAAGCCTTTTACATCATAAGCTGTTGAAATTTGAAACAGCAATTCTGCACATGTGAAAAAGATGAAAGACGTTTTGGTTCAGTTTTATATTTTTGCCTAATAGGCTACAGCGGAGATAACCAGGATTTTGTGTTGCTCACAACATTGACAAACAAAATATAAACAACATTAACAGTAACATCTCTTTCTGGAAACTGATGCTCTGAATGATCCACAGGAAACACTGCAGGACATTTACAGTGATGGTGATGACATTAACATTTGCCACACATAATGAAATGTACACTATGAGGCTGAAAGTATGTGGACAGGTGAACGGTGAAAGGTGTTGGATGGAGTTGAGGTCAGGGCTCTGTGCAGGCCAGTCAACAGGAAAATAGACAAACACAAACTGTTGCCACAAAGATGGAAGAACATTATTGTCTCAGATATCATTGAGTGCTGTAACATTAAAATGTCCCTTCACTGGAACTAAAAGGCCCAAACCAGGAAAAACAGACCAAAAGCAGCCAAACTGCGTTTTTGTCGGCGTCGTGTGTCGTCTGTGTGTGATTGAGATGAAGGCTGTCGTCGCTCAGACAAGCTGCAGCCTCTCAGAGCTTCCAGCTTCTTCAGTTTCATGGAGATGCTCCGCTATTATCACCTGCTGCCTTCCCTTCATCAATTATACACCGCAGCTACAGTTCACTGACCCGCCATACCTACCGGCCGGCCAGCCTTACACTCGCTGTGTGTGTGTGTGTGTGTGTGTGTGTGCCCTGTATTTACTTGCTGTCATACTCCATTAAACCTGGTTTTATTTGATCTGAGCTCTCAGTGCAGAAACAAGCTTGGTTCCAAAGTACTAAAGCGAACAGGGTTTGACTCTTTTTACACCTTAAAAAAGTGCTAAAGGATAATTCTGTTTTCTTAAAACTTGGGTAGAATTTTGAGGCTTTTGTCCATCATCTCTACCTGTAATAATGACACTGAACTGAACAACACGAGCAGTTGTAAATGTAAAGATCTCAGCGATCTAAATGATTCTTCAAAGTTTTGACCTCATATGTTTCAGCAACGAGGAAGAACTCTGACTGCTGTTTTGTCTTTTAACTTCTATACAGGAAGTGGGGAGGAGTCCTGTTGTGTAGGTTGACACTGCACCAGGACCAGCTGCTCATGTTATTGTTTTAATGTGTTTGTGTTTTATTATGTGTTTATAACAGTGTGATATCAGAACAGAAGCTGCCCCCCCCCCCCTCCCAGGAGTCTGTAGTTTCTTCAGTTTCCTCTCAGTGATGTGTGACCTCTGACCTCTCCTGAGCACTCTCCTGCCCTCCCTGCTCACCTGATGTTGCTCCTGATAAAATATTCACAAGTGTCAACCGCCAGCATCACCCTCACCCGCCCTCCGTAACCATGGAGACACGTTCAACACAGCACATGGTGTCCTGTTGTTATAACTGAAAATGAAATGTGTAACGGAGCGTTAACATCGGCCATATTTGTTGTTCTACAGTCTATGAAGCGTAGTATTTTGATTCTGAAACGCTGTGTATACATTTTGAATCATGTGGGGAAATATCTGAACCAGTATAAAGTCCTGCTGGTGTCCCAGTAGAGGCTGAACTGTTCATTACAGCCACAAATAGGATAAAAAAAAAACATTATTCAGTCAGTCCAGCTTTTAGACACAACCTCAAACTCAACGGTTTGTCATGTGGTTCATTCCATCTGTCTACATAGATAAGAATGATAAATTAGTTTAGCACCAATTAATGAACTTCATTTCCCACAAACCATCATGGGTAAATGTCACCAGCTGGACAGACTGAGACCAGTCTAAACAAGAACCATCAAGAAAATAATCCTTGATGTTAAATTAGCCAACAGCATGCTAACACAGGCCCGCAGCACTAATTAAACACAACCTGTTATAATATGAAGACGTTAAATATGCTGCAAAACCTTTTATATATATGAAAATATAAACTTATATTAACTTATGAACAAACAGATGATTCTAAATTAAATTATTATCATTTATTCAGAGAATAAAGATCCATAAACACTTTTGTTTCAAATGTTTCAAAACAAACTCATTTATTCATTTTCAATTCATTCAGTTTTAAAAGTTTACAAAAGTGAAACTAACTTTATAAAAAAAAAAAAAAAGTCAGTTTGCATCCTGGTCTGATCTTAATTTAATTTAGTTTCTTTTATTTGACAGAATTAATAAACTTATAAAAATATAAAACAGCCGCATCAGAGTCTGTAATCAGCTGTAAATACCAAAATACATCCTCAGAGTCAGACCAAGAAGCTGCGTCATGAGGGTGGACAAAATAATAGAAACCCTCTGAACAGATCAGTAAGTACTTCTTGTTGAAGCTTATCATGTTTTGTTCTTGTGTGAAATCTGTTGACGGTCGTTTGTGAGGCTTTGACTCGTCAGCAGGCTCCACAGTCTCTGCCGGAGCAAATCAGCCACAGCTAGAAAAGTTAGTTACTGCGTATTAAAGGTGTTGAGTGATATGGCAAAACATGTTATCATCTGCTCATTTTTGAATCAGTCGATATCGATATTTATTGCGATATAAATGAGGTTATTATTTAAGTTGAGCTTAATTTCCTTGAGCAAATTACCAGGCAGTAGACCTGAAAAATGACCAAGAATGATACGAGCTGCAAACAGAGAATCTATCTGAATAAATATATTATCACAATAATAATCATTTTTTCAGTCTAAATTCCTTATAAACCCTGCAGAGTGAAATGTTTTCATCCACAGAGCTCAAATCTGAGACCAGTTACGTTCATCAGTCTCTTCTGTTGCTGGTTGTTGGATCAGACTAATCGCTGGTGTTTCAAACTGTGTGCCAGAGTTGGGGAGCAGTTAACTACATGAAGTTCAATTACTAGTTTAAATACAGTTTGCAGTAGTTGAGTGGTAGTTTAACTACATTCAAATCTCAGCAACATTTTCAGTAGTGAACTATATCTTTGGATCATGTAGTTTAGTTAATAACAAACTACATATTCATAGTATTCTCATGATGTTTTTTGCAATATGACACAATGCAACAGCTCATTAGCACAGTTGTCATTTAATGACAATCACCTGCTATTTGATTAAAATCACCTGTAGTTTGCAACCAAGACGTCTGCAATCGAATACAATGAATTTCCATAAAAACTGATCATTTTCCTGATTCCACCTCTAAAGTTGCTCCCTCTCCTCTCGTAAACATCCTCGAGCTGCCCGAGTCCGTAAATCAAACGCACCTACTTTTTGAAAGTAGTTTTAGTTTGAAAAGCTAAATCTTTCTGAGAGAAGTTAAGATGTAGTTTAACGACTTTTCATTGTGAAGTAGCTTTTAGTCTGTAAAGTAGTTTCTCAGATGCATCTGGTGATAAACTTAGTTTGTTTCCGTCTTTGTTGGCACAGTTTACATCACCAGTCTGCTTCATGTCAGACTAAATACATCTCTTGGTCTTTTGACTTTATATACGTTACACAGGGTCACACAAGGAAGGAACGTGACTTCATTCTCTGCTCAGGACGCCATTAATCCGCTTTATCTTTACACAGCTAATATTTGTTTGCTGCCATATTAATTTTCTAAATCTCATATATAGAAACTTTAACTATCTGACTTTTGATACCAAAACAACAGCATGAAGTGTGTTTAACTAAACTCAACTAACAAGTGTTCCAGTGACGTGATTGGCTTTTATTTTGAAGGAAAACAGTGTAATTTATTTCAAACTTTTAAATTTTCTTATTGAGGAAATTTTCTATGGCGACCAGTGTTTATATTGTTTATATATCAACTGGCCTGAGTATATATCAATAAAATATGACTCTTAAATAAAAAAACAATTATTTTATGGGAACACGTTTATGAATATTTAATATGTTCCTGTGTTTCATCCCGCTCTTGCATTTTATGTTTTTTGCTTTTACATTTTTTTTATGATTTCTGTTTGTTTTTATTTGCAGTTTATTGATTCTTTCTTCTATTTCTGTAAAGCACTTTGTAAGTTTATTATTGTATAAATGTAAGAGCCATGTTTTGATGTGTAACTTCCTTCTCAAACTAAACCTGCACGTTTGATCACAAGCTTCAACAAACTGAGGTGTTTCTGTTATTCTGTCCACCTCCTCTGTAAGCAGTTACTGTAGGTGGTGTTAACAGGGAGGCTGCAGCCTGTGTGGATGAAGATGAAAATCCCAGCGGCTCCGTGACACAAACCATCAGGTAGTGAAGCTCCGACTGTCGTCCATCACTTCAAATCCCTGAAACTCTTCCTGCCTGGTGACAGACAGCCGGAGACGTTACGGAACAATGATCCAAGATGCGTTCGCTTCCTCTCCCAGCGCGGGGACGAATCCCCCAAACCGAGGCCCGACAGTGATGTCAGTGTGCCAGGCCTTTATGTACAAGCTTTAAGAATAAAAATCTGTCCGTGAGGCTCTGCAGGGAGGAAACCTCTAGAAGGATTTCCATCGGATGGCAGACAGGATGGTGTGGATGAAGTAGAGGAAAGTCGCCACGTAGGAGAAGACCTGGAGAAGGCGAAGAAAACATCACTGAGCTTTAAAATGTTAAATACCTTTAAAACAGAAGAAACTGACCAAGCTACTCACTGATTTAACACAATGTACTAATCATTAGTACTGTTCAGCCTGTTATAACAGCTGCATTATGTCGTCTGCAGCTCTGGAACAAGCAGCAGCTTCCACGTCTGACAGCCGCCAGATACTCCAATTGACCCTCATTCAAAAAGCATCAACCTCTCTGTAGAAATGCTTTTAAATCATGCGTTTGCGTAGACAACCCACTGCATAGTGACTGGAATTGTTCACCTACTTGCGTGTTACTGGAGGATTCCACTAGAGGGCACAACAGAGAACTAACGATAAACAAAGAACTTCTGGATTTACGGACGTAATGTCTCAGACTTGTTTCCATTAATTTTTGCAGGTTTCCACAGCAGCTATTCTGACGAGCATATTCGTCGCTGTGCAGCAGCAATGATACATCATACAGATGCAAGTAGTTACGACTTGGTCTATTAACTTGTCTTCAAAACTTCCCACCATTGCTGTCGCTGCTGACAGGTACAGCGCCGGACTGTGAGGCCAATTTGACGTAGTGGCCAAACTGTAATTAAGAGACTGTAAAAAAGAGACTTTTCCCATAGACTTACATTGTGAAAGAGACGTCCATAAATCAGCGGATACATTTTTTTGAGCATCACAACCTCCGCGAAATGACTCGTCTTACTATCAGAGTTTGATTAATTCGGTCCGATCACATTTCGAAAGTCTGAAAGAGCCGCACGATTGAATTTTTTATCCCCATTCAAATTAGCCGCAGGGCTAAACCGGAAGTAGCCGAATCTGCCAGCGAAAGCCACTAGTGCGCTCGCTCTATGGGCCCAATGATCCCTGAAGAAGGTAATTTTATATGTGGAAGTTGAACTTTTTTGGCTTCATGCGCCACTGAGCAACTTTCATAGGAATGAACAGGGCCCCGCCTCCAATGCTGTATCCAGTTCTCTTTATACATCCATGGTGCCTACTGACCCCTGACCCTTTCACATCCCCATACTGCCCCTACTGGTCATGTGCATATTGCATCTTACGGACACGTAGCATTAATTTCTGAGGATGTGCACAACCAATGCTCCAAACACACACAGGATACACAAAGTAAGTATTCAGTATTGTTTTCAATGAGTCATTCTGGTCTCAATCTCTAACTTCAGGCCCTCTAATAAGTGTGCTGGTGGTCATTTTGGAAATTATTGCTGCATTAATAAGATTTGAAGACTAACAGTAGCTTTGATGTCTGCTGTGCATTGTTTACAGAGAGAAAGACCAGTTTAGAGCAGACCAGCTAGGAGCCAATCAGAAGTCCTGTTTCAGACAGAGGCTGAACTGAGGGGCTGCATAAAGGACCAGTAGAAGATAAATAAGGAGTTTTTAACTGGAAATCATGCAAAGATATTCCAGTAGAGCCCCAGAATATAAATATAGAGCTGGAAATGTGCAGAATATGTGTCCTCGTTCATGGTTTGGATGTGATAAATATCAACTCACCACTGCAGAAATGTCCAGCTGGTAGTTTTGGAAGTTTGGGTTATCTTTCATCTCTATTGTCACTTTGGCCAAAGCCACTGAAGCACTGAGGTAGAAGAAGGCAGCGATGCTGTGGTACGCAAAGTCCTGGGAAGAAGAAGAAGAAGAAGAAGAAGAAGAAGAAGAAGAAGAAGAAGAGTGGGGAAACAGTTAGACAGTTAAGTTGTCAAACAGCTCTTCACAGAATCTGTCACAATAAAGTTGAAGCTGATTTTAGTTTTTTAAGTTAGAGTCTCGTTGTGATCAGACTGTTTTGATGATGCGTTTAAGGACGTTCTAATACAGTAATAGATTTGACAGCAATGTTTTTTGATGCAAGAAGAAACTAAATTCACTTTCTCTCTTTGTCACAACATCCATGTTTCCTGATTGTTTTTCTTCTGGGTTTCATTTTGTGGACAACACAGATCAATAATGTGATGGTTTTCATCAGGTAACAACTACAGATGTCGACCAAGCGGAGTTTTGAAAGTGGTTGTTTATCACAAATAGTTGGCAGTCAACAAGGATCACACAAATAACACAACAACAAGCAAACAAGGAATACGTGAATTTGGTCTTTTTTGCGTTAAAATGTTTTCTCACAGTCAAAACAGTCGAAGTTTGAAGCGTGGAGAACTTACTGCTGCGGCCCAGCTGCCCTTGTTGTGATGCCCCCCGCAGGCGAACACCACCAACCAGATGAAGGTCATGATGAAGCAGAAGACGGACACGAACATCACCCAGCCCTGAGGGTTCGAAGGCACCACCAGCGTGCACGCCACCAGGATCCACACCAGACCACCGAAGATCTGCAGGAGAGACAGACGACGACGTCCTGGGTGATCATCACATCAGCCCGAACATCAAACATCCAACTGGACGTTCAAAACAACACGGCTCTCCCAGTAATGTGCCTGTCTAAAACATTTTCATCCTGTTATTGTGGTCTGACTCTACTTATGATGAGGACTCTGTTTAAATAACTTATGGAGAGAACTTTTAGTGTTTTCCTGGTGAACATGTGGAAAAGTCTGCCGGTTGTTTAATGACTAATAAATCAAAGTCGATCCTGAACCTCTGCAGAGCTTTATGAGCCCAAAACTTTATTAAAATGTGAATTTCTTCCTCCATAGATGCGACAACTCAAACCTGATTCACATGTTGCATCTTGTCAGCTAATAAATGAATCAGTTGGTTTGATTGACAGAAGAGTTTGAACTGAGATCAAATAACACCAGCAATTCAGGACTTAGAGATAGATATTTATTTATCTGGAAGGAAATTATTGTGTCGTAGCAGCACAATACAACCAAGAGATAATAGACAATATGTGATAAATAATATATTTTTACCTCATTTACAGTATTGTTTTGTTTTGTCTTTTTTAATCCTTTCTTTATGTTTTTTCTGTCTTTTCATGTTTTGTGAATCATATTCTATCCTTTTATATGAATTATTGTTATTATAGTAGTAGTAGTAAGGAAGACCAGGGACGGTTGTACCACCTTGAATTCCTCCAATCAGAAACAAGCTACAGTGATTACACTCACTCTGCACATGCTCAGTTAGATTGTCTTCTTGTTTACTAAAAAGGAGCCACGTTTGAAACTCAGAGAGAAACTTACCAGCAAAAGTGTTTGTTTGGTTTTTTTTTAAGGTAAAAATTTAACTTTTCTATCAGATGTATTTTTTTGGATGCTGTCCTGAAATTAAATGTCTGAGAATCCAAACAAGTATTATTAGATTCACTGTTTTGTGAGCTAAAAATAGAAATGGCTAACGTGTGTCAAACTAGCATTCAAGCTAGTTCACATGATGTGAAAACATGGCTGGTGATACTGGGACGGTTGTAACGCCTTGTTACCTGAACCAAGTTTCATTTATATAAGGTCTACATAAACTGGATGGATAGATAGATACATACGTGCTAAGTTAATGATAATCAGTTGCTAATAGTCAGTGGAAACACATGTTAGCTTACAGCAGCTAAATATCAGAAAGAGGAAGACAGACACTTCTTTTGCTGCAGAGGGCTTCAGATAAGGACAGTGGCCAAATCATACAGCATTTGTCATGTGATCCTTTACTGAATGTTGTCCTCAAACTAATCCATTTTGATTTCATGTTTAAACCTTTTTGAGGATGTGTCTTCTACCCATTAAATAATTTTCTTCCATTATAATTTGACGGCTCTTTTTTGTCATGTAGTGTGAAAAAAGGTATTCATTATTTAAAAAAAAGAAATGAATAGTCACAATAACATGAATGTTAAATAATCTTTTTCATTCTGAGTATTTGATTGATTAATTATGTATATTTTAGACATGTTACAACCGTCCCTGCACACTGTGTACAGTGGAGTCACTGTAGTTAAATCATTTGCAACCTGTGCATATTTCATAAAACCACTTAAATACATCGTTTCACTAGTTAACACATTGAAGTTTATAATGTAGCAAATGGACTACTCCAGTGTAAATGGTTTTTAATTTATTAAGAAAACTGTAAAAAGTGTTACAACTGTCCCTGGTCTCCCCTAGTAGTAGTATCAGACATCAGAGAAAAAGACAGACTGTTCCTTTAACTTCAGCACAGGAACACGTTTCATCACATAAACACTCTGTTCATAACATTCATTCAGATTCAACCGGAGACGTCGTCTTTCTGTTCTTCCATTCTGTTTTCTGAAGTGTTTCCATTATTTTGTCCGGCTGTGTTTGCAGCACAGAGCACGACGTCGCTGCCTTCATTCACTTTACACCTGATGATGACTGACAGTCTGCATTATTCATGGAGCTCCACCCTCCTCTCACCTGCTACCAGCGCTCCACCTGTGTGTGTGTGTGTGTGTGTGTGTGTGTGTGTGTGTGTGTGTGTGTGTGTGTTGATATTAACGCATGACTGCATGTGAAACCACCTGCATCATTCCTCCTCTCGTCTCTTGACGTCAAATCTCCAGAATGAAGAAACTTTTCTCTCCTCTCATATCGGCTCTTATTTCTGTTCCGATCTCTCGTCTGTCAGGAACATCTGTTAACGTCTGGCGGGCGGCCGTGACCTCTGACCTCCTTACATACTTACTGGTTTCTTGCGATGTTGTTGCTGATGTACTCGGTCAAACGTGAGCCGGCTGTGACCCGTAAACGGCTGCCAGATTTGGAGAATCTGGATTCATGCAGCTGTCAGACCAACATCTGGTTTTTGTTTTTATTGTAAGTGTTAGTATGATTTTTATCTGACCCTATGTACTTTACTGATTTTGGGTGTTGGACATGTGACATAAACATTCCAGAGTCTGCATGTCACCTTAGGTAACATGGTATGGCCCTTCGGGGGGACCTTAGAGATACAAACAATGGATCCATGGTCAAGTTTGGAACTGTTCCAGATGTGGTTTGTTGTGACACATAATATGTTGTGAGGCAGCTGTCAATTACATGATGGATGGCTCCCAACTGACCTAGTGCCCATGGAAAACCTATGTTATTCATGTGATAAGATACAGATGTGTAACCCCATATAAGCTATGCACCGACAGTGGTACGGTGCCCAGACCATCTTTGTACATGGAATGGACCCGATGGTCCATCGTCTAATAAACGTCTACAAAATAAGAACTTCGTCAGCTCTTCCTTTGAACGATATCATCACACATCCTTCCTTTCAGTAAGTTTGTATCGTCGTCATTTTTTGATCTTTGTTCTGTTTTTTTCTTGTTTTATTGATCCATCCGTCTGTTTTCTTTACTGTTTATCCTGCAGAGGGTCACAGGGGAGAGATGGAGCAGCTGACACCTGGACGGGTCGCCAGCCAATCACAGTGTAGAGACAGAAAACCATTCACACCTATTTAGAGTCACCAATTAATTAAATTAAGGTCCCACAGATGATAATTTTGGTCTGTAGGAGGAAGCCGAAGAACGCAGGCACAGAAAGTTCTCAGCCGGCCGGCGGGTTTGAACCCAGAATCCTCTGCTGTGAGGCGACAGTGTCAACATTTATTGATCAATGTGATTGTTTTCTTGTTGCTGTGGTTGTTTGGACTCAGGGAAGACTAGCGAGCACTTTGTGGGAACTGATGTGGATCCGAATGAAGAATAAAGAATAAAGAACAGTCGACAACCCAAAGATCAATAGTTTCCTATCATGTAAAAACTCACATATAAGAAGCTGGAAATGTTCAGTTAATCAATCATCAAACAGCCAGTTGATTTTATGTTGATTCATTAATTGAATAATTATTGTTTTGTAACAGCAAATATCTGCCAGCTGACTGTGACTTTAGATCAACTTATTCAGTTTGACTTGTTTTACTCACAGAATCACTCAGTTGTTCAGTATTTGACTGATCTGAAATTATTGGCAAAACACAAAGATCCCAGTTAGAGCTTCATACTGCAGGACTCCTCAAGAACGACAACGACTTTAACATGATGCCTGCATGTAAAACAAACAGAAGGAGGGTTGTTCTTATCCAGAATCATCAGACTGATACATTCCTGCACTTTAACTCTTTTGTGGTTTAGTGCTGTTGGATATTGTTGACCAGCCATTAATCCTTATGTGTTTTAACTCTTTCTGACATTGTCATATTTGTATTTTTATTATTATTATTATTATTTAAATTAGTCTGAATGAATTGTACATGTGTACTAGTTTGCAAACGCGTTTTCCCCAAACTGACTATTGAGGAACGAATTAAGTATTTCTGAATTGAATAAAACATGTTCAGTCTTCAGTCTCCACACAGCAAACCAGAAGCACATTCAAGCTACTATATAACAGAGTATTTCACTACCAGAATCACCAAATACTTCACTAATTATTAAATATTTGTGTTTTCATCCGTGCGTAAAAGCTGCGTAAAAGTTCCAGCAGAGAAGCTTCTTACCAGCTCGGGCACGTAGAAGATGTCGGGGATGGTTGTACATATCCCGATCCCGCTGGGGAGGTTCCCCATGGTGGCGGTGTTGGAGGCCATCCTGCTGCTGCTGCTGCTGCTGCTGCTGGTCACACTGACGCGACGCTCAGAGCCGCTGCCGTTAAAACCGAGAAGAGCCTGCAGACCGGAAAAACCGGAATCCCCGAGCGGAGACACGCCCGGTGGCCCGCACACACACACACACACACACACACACACACACACACAAACACACACACACACACACAGACCGCTGGAGGTTCAGTCTGATGGAGAGTCAGTGAGAGACTCGTTTATCACCATGACAATCAGCAGCATCAACAACAACAACAACAACAACAAACACAGGAGCAGCGTTCATCGTGACATAACGATGATGATGAATTTTACAGTTTTTTATTCCATCTTCTGAAAATGTGTTTTTATCTCTTATTCAGTTTGTCTGCACGTGGGTACGTTGCTTTTTCATTTTGTCCTTGTAAAAGTTTTATAAATAAACGTTATCATATTTATTATTATTATTATTATTATTATTATTATTATTATTATTATTATTATTATTATTATTATTATTATTATTATCATTATTATTATTACTGAATTGTTTTTATTTTTCTTGTGAATATGAGATTAATAAGGATATATTCACAATAATCTATGTTATTATTATTATCAGTGGTTGTACTAACAGTAATAAGTTTACTATAAACCAGGGAGCAAATCTTGATTTATATAGCTGATTAGATATAAATTTATTTATTTTATTCCAGGAAAAATACAGTGTGATTGACAGAATGATAAGATCTTTATACACATGCATATAAACTGTACTGATGAACTATTAAAATTAGTGAATGCAGTAAGAACAGCAAAACTACACAAGTTTAATGAAACGAGACAATTAATGTTTCCTACTGATGGTAGTCATGGTAACAGTAACAGTAATAGTATCATGTATTAATAGTGTCAGCGGTTCCAGTATTACACTTTGTGACTTGTCATAGCAGGAAAAGCTCAGTTAAGTTAATAACATTAATAACATTAATAACATTAATAACATTAATAATCAGTTAGTTCCAGTTAATGTTCTGACTGCTCATCGTCTTCTTACTGGGACTGAACCAACATGTTACTTGTTCCACATGTTTCTCCTACTGGGACAGAAGAAATATTTACTGGTCAGATGGACTGTTGTTCAGTACAGAGATGGGAACCAGTTTAGCCTAGCTTAGCCTAGCTTAGCACAAATACTGGAAGCAGAGGGAAACTGTTAGCGTAGCCACCTTCCAACATCTCCAGTTCTGTCTGATTTACATGTTGTTTCCTCTTAATTGAACACGTGTGAATGTAAAAGAGAGACACTGTGGTTTTAGCAACAGTTAGTGAGCTGTCAGATCTCTTTTCCACAACTGCTGCTAGCTTCAATTCTTGGGAGGAGTGCTGAGTAGCTTTTTAGCTTTAGACACATTAAACACTGATCTTGTTGCCTGAATTTTTTCCCAATGTGACCCAGAATAAACAAAAATGGAAATAATTCAACTTTTTTCATTTTTGTGCAGCTGATACACATTTTCACAAACTGTAGAGAGAAATCCAGGTTAAATTTGATTCATATTTATTCAAAACACCATTGAAAAATGTTCATGTTTAATAACATTCATTGAAATCATGATGGCTGTTATGTTGGTGTGGTTTCCAACCTTTTTGTCTTTTGATGTCTTACAAAAAGCAGTGTGTAGTCGGGGTCACATTTCACATGTCTATGAGTTGTTAACAGCTCCACCAAATAGTGATTTTTCCCTCTAAACTTCTCACATGCTTTCATTTCAATAAATGTTCAAATGATCCAATATTTCAGCAAAAATCAAAGATTAGAGAAAAAGTCCAAAAACTGAAAACAGATTTGTGTATCAGAACTTTGTTTTTTCTTCTTTCCTCTCCCATTAATCATCTCACCACCCCTCAGATTTATCTGCTGACCCTTTGGAGGGGCCCCGACCCCTAGGTTGGGAACCACTGGACTAAACTAGCTAACTGTATATAAAGTAGTGTAAACTAGCTCCACCTCCAGCAGCTACAACAGTAACATGCTGCTCTAACACTGATGCTTCACTATTAATAATCTAATGATGTCATATATAATAATATATCAGTCAGAGGGACCAAACCACTACTTTTACTGCAATACTTTAACTACATCAAGCTCATAATACTTATGTACTTTTACTGCAATACTTTAACTACATCAAGCTCATAATACTTATGTACTTTTACTGCAATACTTTAACTACATCAAGCTCATAATACTTATGTACTTTTACTGCAGTAAAGGATCTGAGTTCTTCCATCACTGACTTTCCTGCTGTCTGACATGAAGAAATACGTCAATAATATTTTACATCTGAGCTCGGTTCTGTTTGTGTTGCTGCAGGTTTTCACACCTCACACTGTAAACAACAGAACCATGGAAACAACCAGCATGCATTGTGGCAGGCGAGCTGTCAGACAAACACCTTAGATAATCGCCAGGCTGGATCTGGTTTCCTGCCGCTGACATCTTATCCTCCTGCCTGGGAAACCTACTCCTGATGGAGACAACGCTCAGCGGACGAGGTCCCCCCGACACAAAACCTACTCTCTACCAACTCCTGAGGGAAATATCTGACTCTTTAGCTGCTAAATGCTCCACTATGTTCACCAGCTAGTCTCTGGGCAGGAGGTGTACATTGAGTTGAGACTGAATCAGACAGGAAATGTGCTGTAAAACCAAAACTAGCAGCTAAAAGAGGCTAAAAAAGCTCCATCAAGCTGCAGAGCAACACTTTCACATTACATGATGTCATTTGATTCAACGTCAATACAAAAATATTTATTGGTGCAGCTTTAAAAACTGCTTTTTATCTTATCAAACAATATATTGAAAGGTTTCCATAAAAAAGAACAATATTAAACAAAAATCTCTCCATCTATCAATCTAAAAACAGTAAAATGAAAAACAAAAAGCTAATCTCTCATCTCAGACTGATCTTGTGCTAAAAAAGAATCATTGTGTCGGTGATAAAAAAAAACTGTTTTCAGGTGTTAAACAAAGGCCAAAAAATGACAAATGAATTGTTGCCATGGTAACAGATAATGGGGACCCAAATAAAACTTTTAACTTTTAAAATATGTGTCAATCAGGACCAGGATCATTCTCATTATCGATTGATCTGCAGGTTATTTTCTCCATTAATCGTTCAAACCTTCAGATAACTGACAAAGAAAAACATCAAAATATCACATCTGAGAAGCTTTAAGGAGATAACATTATCAGTGAGCTGTGGCTTCCTGGGCACAAAACAAACAATGTAAAAGAGTAAAAAAAAACAAGCTTTCCCTCTCTGTCCCAGTCCTCCCAGTGCGACCCTCCTCCACCTGTCCGTCACAGCTCCTCCAGGACTCAGTTTCCACTGAGTGAAGCAACCTGAGCTGCAGGTGAATTCCTCTTTTTTTCCTGTTGCTCTATTGTCCTGCTGATGGTGTTATCGGGTAATGAGTCGACCTGCTGGGAGACTCTGTGTTATCTAATCTTCAGCGCTGAATACTTAATGATCAGATGATAAACGCTACAGTCCTTGGATCAATACTCCAAATCGATTAATAAAGTATGCTGTGTAACGTTTCAGTTCAGTTTTTTGGTCTTATAGCTTCACTGTAAAGTTTGTGTCTGTATCTGATGAGGCAGCTAAATTATTTGTATTTGAATAAAAGTGGAAAAAGGCTTAAAAATCCTGTTTTTGTTTTTATTACGCTTTTTATTTTAGAAAATTAAAGTGTTACAATAAGTGTTCATAAAGTGTGTGTCAGTAGTTCAGCTTTATCTCTGGGGAACACCCCCAACTCCGGGAGTGACGTCCATATTATGAAATGTGCGTCATGTAGCAGGTGGATGTGACTCCCCTCATTGAGACCTGCTGATAGACGTCACAGCGGAGCAGAGGAGAAACACTGAGATAGTGATGTATTTAACATGGTTTGTTTTCCTTCCCGAAAACAAATAATTTTTATAATATTTGTAAGAAACAAATATTCGTGCTTTGCCGAATAACGTATTTGTATTCGGGCACACCCCTAGTGCTGGCGCCTCCTACAGGCTGCAGCGACGAGTACTGGTAACGTTGGTCCTGAGGGTTCATCCTCTGGGGAGCAGGACTGGGATCAGACCAGTAGATTTAGATATTTCTTGTGTACAACTGGAACGTCTGTCTTGATGTTGTTTTTTGGAGAAAAGTCCCCAAAATTTATCATCTGATGGCCACGAATATCTTTATAGGTTTCACAGTAATGTGACAGTTAACAGGGTTGAAAACATAAACAAACATATAAAATATTCATATAAAAATATTCATCAAACAGGGATCAGTCAAAACATCTACAGCCAGATGTCTGAGTCATTTAGAATTACTGTTAATGCATCTTTTCCCAGTTCAGTACTGGTTTCTGAAGGATGGAGATCTGTAGGTAAGATGGAAGCAGACCAAGAATATAAATAAGAATATGCTGAAGGTGAGGAAGACCTTTAAGATTAGTAATAAACCTCAGTGCTTCATGGTAGACACATGTATGTAGCAACAACATGTCTCCTTTCAGCCTCAAAGGAAAAGCAAGACTTGTTTCTAAAAGAAAAACTCAATTTCAGCTTTAGTTTGTTCACTAATTGCTGATTATGAGGCTTAAAAGAAAGAGAATCAATCATCAATGATGTTTCCTGGATGTTTGTACTGAGATACAGACTCTGAGCTCTGAGTGGTGACGGATGGAAGATTCAGTGGCTTTGATTCTGCGTTTGAAAACATAGAGAATTTTGTTTTGTCAGCATTTAAACAAATTTTAAATCACACAAGATACGTTGTAAAGTATTAAAAGTTGTAGCTGACAAAGAGTCTGTCAGAAATGTGGATCAGTGTTTCTTAAAGACGACGTCCTCAAATGTCTTGTTTTATCCACAACACAAAGACCAAAGAAACCAGAAAATATTCACATTTAAGAAGCTGAATCAGAGAATCTGGAAATGTTGCAGACCTGGTTTACTTGGAAAGAGAATTTTTCCAAGAGATAAACAGCACTGTGCAAACGTTTAGGGGCACTTTAGATGTTTAGATTCTTCAGGGAGGCGTCTGATCATCTGCAGCAGAGTCATAAACAACCATCTTCATCAACCAGAGGAACAAGGAGTCCTGATCTCAACTTCATGGAGTCAGTCTGGGATTAACATGACGAGACAGAAGCAGCAGAAGATGAAGATGAAGATGAAGATGCAGGAACAACCAACCTGCTCGACTTTAGATCAAGTTAACTGATAAATAAAAACTATTCAAAGCATCCTCACTTTACTTTTACTGCCTAAAACATTTGCACAGTTTAACAGAAAGAAAGAAACAATGTGTTGTTATTTCTGTCATCGGTCGGACAGAAACAGATGTAATTGTTTGGTTCATGAGCTTCCTGTCGTGGTTTTAGTTACCAGACTGTCTGTAACCAGTAAACCAACCTGGCAGGTGTCTGACAGGTGTGGAGTCGTGGACGGTGACGAATACTGATGGTCTTCCTCAAGTGTCTCCTGCCAACTGGAGCGACTCGGCTCGGCTCGGCTCGGCACGGCTCAGTAAGAAAACTGTCAGTGTGACGGCGTCTCGCTGCTGATGGTGGATCTCTGTCAGCTGTACGTACAGAATCAACACAGCAAACTAACTTCCTGATACGTCTACGTGCAGGTTTTTCAAAATAAATGTTTATAAATGAAATTATGACTCAGTTTGGGAACAAAGAACAAACTTGGTGACCTCTGACCTGATGCTGAATGCTGTTTGTAGCCACGTTAGCTTGACAAATATCTGATGTATTGAAATTAACTTTGGTTCATGAGACTTTTTGTACAATTTTCTGACGTTTTACAGTCCAACACATGAATCTGAGATTTGGATGCTGCTTGAGGAAGAAGCTTGAAACATGTTGCTGCTGATCACAAACTGTTCTGTGTTCTTTATGTATGTATCTGTGCACATATTGAGGATATTACATTCTCTCAGCTCTCCTGCTTTGTTCCTTTGTTCACTGTTTTCCGTTGAATCTGTATAAACTTTTATGTCAGTCTGATAGTTGTTTTTTTTTGTTATCAATTGTTTTTATTCCAAAGAAAAAACATACAGTAACAACACAAAATAATAAAGTATAATAACATAATATATCCCACTATAACAGATTTGAAACATTCCAGTAAAGTCCGATACTAATAATGATAACAATAATGTCAAAACACAACTGACAACAATTTTTAGGGATTCTTCAATCACTTAAGACAAACTTAAGTTGAGTTAATTTTCTCAAATGAGCAGATTGAATACATGTCTTTATAATTCATGATAATAAACTGTTAGACGATACCGAAACCATTCAACTTAACAGATAGAAGACTGCTTGAACATTTACTGTAGTAATACTTATTCAATTAGTTTGCTAATAAATCCCATATTGGACTCGTTGTTTGAGATACTTATCAGCCTGTAGCTAACAAAGGGTAAATCCCTCCCTCCCTACCAACCCACAATAGTTCATTGATACATACTGGATGTCAGTCTGATAGTAGTTGAGATATTTCACTAAAACATGAGACAGTTAACACAGTTTAATTTGAGTATATTAAGACGATGGACTGTTTGGGATAAAGTTAGATGCTCTTTTTGTTATAATTGTTCAGCTATACTTAGATTAGTTGATTAATTCATTCAGAAAATGAATTGCCAACTATTTTGATAATTGTTTTTTAAGAGAAAATGTCCAAATTTTCTGATTCCAGCTTCTCAAATCTGCATATTTTCTAGTTTTTTCGTCCTCTGTGACAGTAAACTGAATATCTTTGTGTTGTGGATAAAACAAGACGTCGTCTTTGGCTTTGAGAAACAATTTTCACCATTTTCTGACATTTTAAAGACCAAACAACTAATCTAGAAAATAATCGATAGGATGAATTGATAATGAAAACAATCATCAGTAGGGATGTGCAGAGAGCCCAGTATCTGTATTTGTATTTGTATTCGAATAAAAGTGGAAAGAGGCCTAAAAATCCTGTTTTTGTTTTTATTACGCTTTTAATTTTAGCAAATTAAAGTGTTACAATAAATGTTCATGAATAAACTACCTTATGAAGGAGGTTCCCACACCAGGTCTTGAACTACAGTCTCCCAGATCATAGACGACTGCGCTGACTACTGAGATAAAACTTTACTCATCGCCTCATTGCAGACAGACCTCTACCTATTTATACACCCATAACACAGAGACAGCACAGCGTGTAACATGTAGAAGAACTTCAAAGGTGATTCTTGCTTTGCACTTTTCATTTATTGCCTATTTTTTACAACCTAACTTTGTGGAAAGGAGAAGAGGAACAACAGGTTATGGAGAGTCTCTTGGGACTGAGATAACAATGTAACCGACCCGCAGACTGGTATTTAACATGTTTTTATTTCCTCCCAAAAACAAATAATTTTTAAAATATTTGTATGAAACAAGTATTCGTATAAAACCCACTATTTGTGCTTTGCAGAATAATGTATTTGTATTCGGGCACACCCCTAATCATTAATCTGAGCCCAAATTCAGAAACTACATTTATACACAATGAAAATAATAATATTAACCAAACAAAGACCCTGCTGTTGTTAATGAATGTCAGAGTTCAGTGAGTTTATGTATCAGAGATCCAGAATCCAGCTGAACACGTTTGTTTCCATAAAACATAAAACACTTAACATCACATCAGAGTCACAACAAACAGGCCTGCTGTCGAGAAACAAACCTCCGCTAACGTTCATTATTCATAGAAACGTTGGTTAAAAAGCAGAATTTATTTCACAAGTACAGATTCTATGAGATATTTCCTGTAATATAAAGTATGAAAAGATCAACATTAATATGTTGAAACTGTAAATGACCAAAAAAAAGAGAGAATTCTGTTTTATTAGATGATTTAAATTAAAGTGTTGATCTTTGGTTGTTCAGTGATGTTGAGAATAAGGATGTGCAGAAGGCCCGGTATTTGTATCTGTATTTGTATTCAAATAAAGGTGGAAAGAGGTTTAAAAATCCTGTTTTTGTTTTTATTATGCTTTTAATTTCAGAAAATTAAAGTGTTACGATAAGTGTTCATGAAGCGTGTGTCAGTAGCCCAGTTTTATCTCTGGGGAACACCCCCAACTCTGGGAGTGATGTCCATATTAGGAAATGTGCGTCATGTAGCAGGTGGATGTGACTCCCCTCACTGAGACCTGCTGATAGACGTCACAGCGGAGCAGAGGAGAGACACTGAGATAGTGATGTAACTGACCTGCACGCTGGTATTTGACTTGTTTTTTGTTTGTTTTTTCCCGAAAACAAATAATTTTTAAAATATTTGTATGAAACAAATATTCATAAGAAACCCCATTATTTGTGCTTTGCCAAATAATGTAATTGTATTCGGGCACACCCCTAGTGGAGACTTTGATGGTTTGTTCATCTCACTGATGTAGAGAATGTCTTTTCTGGTGTCATTTTGTCTGGAAACATTTTGTCAGATTTTGTTGAAAAACGTGAAAACTAAAGAAAAAAGCTAATTTACTATCATATAAGAGAAAAAGAGCAGCAGAATTATTGCTTTATTATTATTATTGCTTGTTGCTTTAAAATATGTCTTAACAGTTAACTGATAATCAAAGTATGTGTTGATGATTCGTCTGATTGTTTCACTTCTGGTCTCCTCAGAGGTCATCGAGTCCACAGTTTGACATTCAGGTGACATAAAGTTTATCAGATGATTATTATCAGATCTGATGTCGCTCACATTCCTGACCAAATATCTGGAGGATGTTTTGTGTGTTTGTGTCGGAGGTTAACGTCACTCTGACGTTCAGATCGGAGATGAGACTCCTGATAGAGATAAACTGATAAACAGACTGAGGCGGAAGAAGTATTCAGATCCTTTACTGCAGTAAAAGTACCAATATATCAATGTACAAATACTCCATTACAAGTAAAAGTCCTCCATGAAAATCCTCCTACAGTAAAAGTACATAAGTAATATGAGCTTGATGTAGTTAAAGTATTGCAGTAAAAGTACATAAGTATTATGAGCTTGATGTAGTTAAAGTATTGCAGTAAAAGTAGTGGTTTGGTCCTTCTGACTGATATATTATTATATATGACATCATTAGATTATTAATACTGTAGTAATCAAACTGTCCTTGTATTTTAATGTGAGCGTTATTATTGTTTAGTTTCTATGATGAATGTTTTTGTGATTATTTATGTTTTTTTTGTCTTTTAACATCTCAGGACTACAATATGTTGGAAATAAATGTTTTCACTTTAACATGTTGTCCTTTGGATTTTTGTTTTTTGTGTCTGTAATCTGTTAATAAATCATTTCATATCTCATAGTGAAGACATGAAGAAATGAAGACAGTCACAGCTTTGAGGGTCTTCGAGTGTGGACGAGATGTTTGCAGCTTGTTGGAAGTCGACCTGCAGAAACACTCAAGGTTCAGTTTTATTGTCACCGTAAAATACAAGATGACACAATAAACCGCAGCTGTTCATGTTGTCAGCATCATGTTGACTCTGCTGCCACCTGCTGGATCTACAGGTCATCACAACTAATTCAATACATACAGTATGTAGTAATACTATACTACTATATATATACATACATGAAATACTATATATAAATATACTTGAAAAGTTGATGAAATTTTGTTAAAACATAGCTAATAGCTCGTAAATCAATCAGATGTATTTGTTTTATATATTTATGTACTGTATGTTGTCTGCACACTTTTTTTTAAAAAAACTTAAATTAAAAAATATTAAAACACAAAAACACAGGGTTGAATAATAGGATTACATTTTAAAATAAGATGACATACTGTAAAAGTAAACTTTCAGTACACTTGTATGAAGGCAAGAATAGAGACGACGAGAGATTAAAAAGTCATAACAATGTTTCATACAGCTGTTTACAGAAGCTCATCCATGGAAGGATATTCAGCAAAGCAACCATCAACCATCAACCATCAACCATCAACCATCAACCACCACAAAGACGACAACTTCATTCAGAAAGTGAAATAAGAGTTCTGTTTTCTTCTGACAATCCAAAATAAAAAGGAAAGTCTGTAAATGTTTGCTAAATGTGACAGTGTGGTTATTATTGGCAGTGGTGGAAAGCTACTACTGTAAAAAAACTACTACTGTAGTTAAGTACAATTTTGAGGTATTTTTACTTTACTTGAGTATTTCAATGTGATGCTACTTTATACTTCCACTCCACTATATTTCAGAGGGAAATATTGTACTTTCTACTCCACTACATTTATTTGACAGCTTTAGTTACTTTTCAGATGAAGATTTGACATAAAAAAAATTTAAATATAAAGATCAAACCAGCAGTTCTTAAACTGTTCGGCTTTTTACAAAACAATCAGTGTGTATTTGTGTCTCTTTGTCATGTTTCAGACGTCTTTCGGTTGTTTTCAGTTCCACCAAAGACACATTTCCCCTCACGTGGTTTCACATAAATAACTGATTGAGGCCCAAAGACGTAAAACTCTCCAATATTTCACAACAAATGCAAAGATTAAAGAAAAGTTCTGAAAAGAATAATTCAAATTTATGTAACAGAATTATTTAATTTTTCTTCTTTCGTACTTGATCTGTCATCTCAGGACCCCTCAGATTTATGTCAGGACCCTCACACAGTAGTTCAAACTGGATCCACCTCCAGCAGCAGCAACAATAACACTGTTACATTTATTTAATATATCAGTCACAGCGTGATGTTCTGCAAAACAAGTACTTTAACTTTAGTACTTTAAGTGCATTTTGCAGTTAATACTGTAATTTTACTTAGGTAGGATTTTAAATGTAGGATTTTTACTTGTAATGGAGTATCTTTACATTGTGGTATCAATACTTTTAGTTAATTAAAGGATGTGAGTGACCCTTAGTTATGCTGCTATAGGCCTAGACTGCCGGGGGACTTCCCATGATGCACTGAGCTCCTCTCTCCTCCTCTCCAGCTGTATGTATTCATAAACCATTACTGAATATTACTAACCTGGCTTCTTCTCCACAGTTCTTTGTGCTTTCTCATCTGCAGGAAAGCCCAGGGACCAGTGTGTGGCCCTTATCCATGGGGACGTCCTTCTCCAGCTGTTGCTGCTGTTTGTTGTTGCTAGTCATGTATCTATTATTGTTGTTGTTGTTGCTGTTGTTGTTCTGCTTCTCCGTGTCTCCTTTACTTTAGCAAAAGTATCAATACCACAAGGATACTAGTTGTACTATAATATAAATATCTGTGGTTCTTCTCAGGCTGTGCAGCGCCCCCTGCAGGTCAGCAGCAGCAGTGATTAATTTCCCTGCGCATGTAGTCGGAGTATTACGTTATTTAGAGTGCGTGTCTGTTACCGTAGCTGTGATCTTCGGACATGGCAGCCATCAGCCCACAGCAGCAGCTCCTCAACTCTCCGTGAGTGTCTTTTCTCTGCTTTTATCCCTGTGAAACATGTTCTCCAGAACGCCTCCACAGAGGGTCCGTTAGTCGGTCCGTTAGTCGGTCCGTTAGTCGTCCGTTAGCCGGTCCGTTAGTCATGCTGCTAACCGACGGTCCGTTAACGGGCTGTTTCCTCGCTGATCTTTGGTTCCTGTTGAAGTGTGTAGACACAGTGTAAAACAGCAGCCAGGTGTTTCCGTGTAATCAGACTCAAACAGACTGTTTTAATCAGACAGACGTTATAAAGCGCAAACAGACCGTTTTCTCCTTTATACTGTTTGTTTGTTTTTATCTTCATTGTGTTAGTTTAATGCAGAGCAGAGAAACAAGCACACAGGATGCAGTTTATCACCTTATATAGCAGCTCTTTAGGTCTTCCTGTTTTTTATATGCGCAAAGTTTAGTTTCGAGAAGGCAGCAGAGTAATATAATGTGTTCATGCCTCAGTTAGTCGGAAGCAGGGGTCATTTAAGGGCCTTTTTTTTTGGGAAAACGTGTTAAATATTCATTTTCTGTGGTGATTATATTTGATCTTGGACTAGTTGAGGCTAAATGCTGTGGTCCCAGCTGTGTTAGTAGTAAGTCTCAGCTGTACTGTAGGTCATCTACAGGCATCTGTTTGCAAAAAAAAAATATTCAGGCAGCATTAAAAACTTTCTACTTCAGTGTGTTCAGACTGTTACTCAATGCCAGCAGCCACTCCTGATGGTTCAAGAACAGCTTTCTGTTTACGTTGGGTGTTCCTGTTTTAAACTGATGTTACAGGAATGATAAGAGGTTAAATTTAGTGTGTAGTATGACTCATTTTATGGCATCCTAACAAGGAGAAGCCGGTTGGTTAACAATGAAGACAACAACTCCCATGATCCCACGCTACTTCACACCGTTATCAAACGTTATCATCTTTTGTTATTGTTTCGATTGAGACCCCTAGTGGCAGAAATTACATACTGTGCGTTTAAAAGTCTGTGTGAAGCTTCTATTCAGCTTCAGCAGTCTGAGTTAGTCATATCAAGTGGATATCTGACACATTTACAGTCTTTTTAGCATCAAATTCCCTCTTTGTGTTTCCTCGGACAGTGTTTCCCTGTTGAGCTGCAGGTGGAAGTATAGTAACAAAAAGAGGAACTTTGGCACTAAAAACACTGCAACATTGAAAGATATCTACTTGATTTGACTCATTTGGACGCTGAAGCTTCATATTAGCTTCAGATAAACTTTTAAATACATTTTTTACACAGAAGGAGGACTGTGGATTTTGTCCTCCATCACTTCCATTGTAAGGTCATTATGAAGGGATCTTCTAATGGTCAGTATGAACAGGAGGAATGATTACAGCAAGAAACACAGGTTTCATGTTCATTTACGCTCCTGACTGTTGTTTTAAGACACACTTGAAAAACTGTGGAACTTTCCTTCAGTTCTAGTGAAAAAAGATCACAAAGATACTAAATCTGTCTGGCTGAATTTTAGGGGAAAATGATGATGTACAAGACCTGTAGAGGAATTTCACCTGATGGACCAGTGCAGCTAATAATAAATAAGTATTTACATCATCATTTCTTAACAACTTTAAGTAATATTAGTAACATTTTAGGAACTGTTGGAGAAAATACAAGAGAAGATATAATTAGCTAATATGATAGCTCATTTAGATACAACTCAACTTAAAGATGATAAACGATGATATTGATTGAACTGTTGACAACAGTAACTGATAGAAAACCTCCTCTCATCCCATTTCTCTCTACAGACAGCAGAACAGAACCAGACGACCCGGGCCGGGCTGAAACTCTCACCTCTCTGTTTACAAGAAGAATAAGTGCCAACACCGGACTCATTTTCCACAGAGATATCAGTTCACAACAGGTCGATCAGGTTTCACTGCTGCGGGCAGTGCCATAGGTATTCTGAAGCAAACTGCACGCTGGGACGCTGTAAATGTTGAGCTGTTCTCAGTTGGGTAAACTCTCCTCCTCCATCAGTCGGTGTGACTTCATCTTGTCACCGTGTGGTTCCACTCTGTTTCACCAATGCCTCGATGGAAAGCCTTCTTCAGTCAGTACTTGCGATGGTCGAGCACTGTCACTCAAGCCCTCATCCTTGCCGTCATCACATTTTGCGTTGTTCTACCTCTTTGCTGCCATCGGCTGCTTTATTCTTACTTCTTCATCAAGTCCATGTACCTGGACTCCATGAGTGAGGAGGTCCTGCGGGAAAGCCTCGACCGAGGTCAGGACGCCCTGCACTTCTGGCAGAGTACTTCCACTGCGGTGGCTTCCAGATTCAGCGACATCGCCCAGCATCCTGAGCTGCTGGTTACCGTGGTGACAGCCCGGCGGAGCGAGGGGCGGGACTTCCACTACCTGCTCCAGGTGATGCGGCAGCTGAACGGCCTCTTGGGAAGCTGCGGGGAGCGGCGGTGCGCAGAGGTGCTGGTCTGCGACGTGGAAAGCGGCCCACATGAAAACCAGGACGCCAAGCTGTTGGAGCGACACTTCCGGGTGATCCGGCGATCCCCTCGGGAGCAGCAGAGGAACAGGGAACGGGTCAACACCTTCGAGAGGGAGAAGAGGGATTATGTCTTTTGCCTGCAGAAAGGACAGGAGCTGGTGAAGCCCAAAAACATGGTTGTCCTGGAGGACGATGCTTTGCCTAGAGGGGACTTTTTTGCGGTTATAAAGGACTTGCTGTCACGTCGGTTTTCCCTCCAGACTCTTTACATCAAGTTGTATCACCCTGAAAGACTTCAGCGCTACTGGAACCCTGAACCCTACCGCATCCTGGAGTGGGTGGGACTCGGGCTGGTCGGAGCGACGGCCCTCCTCCTCACCTTTCCTTATTGGAATCCTTGTTCTTTCTCCTTCACGCTGTCGACCAGCCACCTTCTCTTCTTCACCCTCTACTTCATGGCTGTTGCCGAGCTGGTGGGGCGGCACTACCTCCTGGAGGTGCGGAGACTTTCCCCGCAGCTCTACGCCGTTTCTCCAGCCACTGAGTGCTGCACGCCAGCCATGCTCTTCCCCGGCAACGCCTCTCTTAGGGTGGCAGAGTATCTGGACGGCTCGTTCTGCATCAAGGGAAACGCCAAAGACATGGTTCTGTATCAGATGGCCAGGACAATCCCAGAGGAAAGGTCTCATAGCGTGGAACCCAACCTCATCACCCATATCGGAGCCTATTCCTCAGTCAGACCAAACCCATCCAGGCCCCGACTCCTCTGACAGGAAGGAACCAGAAGGAGGTCAATGCAAGGCTGGATTTAATCAGGTTCCTCCTCACTTGGTTCAATGTTTTTTTTGTATTGTTTTTTTCCCGCCTTGTCACCTTCTGGACTCTTTCAATCACAGCAAGTGTTGGTTTGGTCATTTGCGAGTGAAAAGTTGTCAAGGCAACAAGGTGAAAAACAGGCCATGATTGGTTGAAAAGTATTTTTAGATACGAAGATTCAACTAAACTTTGTCTCAACAGCATTTCAAAGACTAAATATCAGTGTGTAGTGGGTCTTAAGTTTCCTTGTGGAGTTTTTGACCTCTAGTAGCTACTGTGATCTTGTGCACATATACAGGTGACGCAGTATACATTCCTAGTTTCAAGCTATTCCACTGATTTATAGGTGGCTGTAATGTACCAAGAAACGCAGCAATGTGCCAACAAAAGCAAGACAGAAAAAGACTGCTAGCAAGCAAACATGGATTTAAAAAATGCAGGATTCAAACTCCTACAAAAAATGGTTTTGTTTTTATTAGGAAGGGAATGCACTCAACATTTTTGTTAGACCTCAAGGATAAAGTTTGTTTCCAGGAAAACTTCACAGGGCACCTTTTAATGATGATTATGATTGAACTGAAGTGCAGTTGAGACAGTTTTATGTGACCTGGAAAGTTAAAAAAAAAAAAAGTGTCACTTCTCAACCAGTTTCACTGTGGTTTTGGACAGAACTTGGAGCCCTTTGCATCTTTTCACCAGTAAATCACCAGATCCCCTCTCACTGAGCTGTGATTTCAGTTTAGGACCAGACATCATATCATCACTGCTGGAAAACGTATTTAATCAATTTGGGTGACTTTCGTGTTTTCTACTCTTCTGGAGGATCATGTGCTTCTTTACTGTTGGGTTAATCTACTGCCTGGGCTCACGCTACTTCCTAGAAACCCATCAGATGCTGTCAAAATCCAACATCATCATCCACCTGAAAACAAGGCTATTCAACTTTTTGAACATGCAGATTTTTACTCAACAATATGTTGCTTGGAAAATGGTAAGATCATTAAAGGATTTGTTCACTGTTTATACACAAAGACCTTATTAAAACAAGGATTGAGGTTCAGTAGTACCAAATGTCTCCCACACAGATTATCTTTAGCAAACACTGGTTTGCAAAAAGGTCATAAACCAGACTTCAGCTAAAAGTTTAATTTGAGATACTGTGGAATTAAAGTGAGGCATGAGGAGAGATAGAAGGTTTGATAAGAAAATCCATTAGCTAAACTAAAAGCTCACAGTTCAGAGATCTTCATCTTCTCAGGTTGCAAAGCAGCCTTTGCCTTTATTTCTTTTGCCTACATTTGTGGAATTTGCATAAAGGTTGAACAACAGTGAACACATCCTTAAAGGGACGAATTCGAAGAGGCAGATTATGACCGTGTCTTATTTTGGTTTCTGATTTTGGCCTTTTTCCTTTTTTTGACAATCATGTTTTTGTACTTTCATTATGTTAACAGAGAATTGTGAAATAATAATATCACCCATCTCTGCAGTACAGTGTGCTACCATAGAGTTTAGTAGAGCAATATTATGCAGTTACAGTGCTGCTGTTGGAGTTTTGACTACCACAGCAGAAACACTGTCAGTCAGTCTAAATGTGATCTACAGACCAAACCTCCACACTGACACATGAAGCGTTTATATCATATCAACCTTTAAGAGAACAGTCTGACATTGAAGGTAAATTAACCAAACCCCGCCTCCCTTTTAGTTTCCGTTGCTACACTTCAGTTTGTCCATTCTTGCAAAGCAAACATACAGTTTACAATAAAAGTGGCAGATTTAGTGTTGAAATTCACAGTTATTTTTCAAACAACGCCTCCTTGATTTCTGAAAAAAGTAGATAAAAACAGATTCTCAATTCTAGCCGTCAGTTGCACTGAAACAACAACTGTCGCTAGCAGATTCTTTCAGCTGTCACTAGCTAGCTAATTAAACGAACATTAGCTCCATAAGTTGGTTGTTAACTGTCACTGGCTGATTTGTTTTAACACAAGAACCCTGTAAAAGGGTTTTAAAGATGCATTTGATGGCTACATACATGACATCATGCTGGCAAACTGAAGCTAAAGCTAACAGGTTTCCAGGTAAAAAGTCATCACCAACTGATGACACGTGGAAGACATGGAAATAAAAAATTGTGTAGTAAGTCTTAGTATTATAAGGAGCATAATAACAAAGTAAAGTCAGACTTATTTCACTATAAGATAACCATGTTTTGCTGCTTAGCTTACATACTTTTTCATATTTTCAAACAGTTTTTCACTTTAACATTACAACAGAAAAGGCTTTTAGCAGGAGGACTAACTGGTATGTTTGGCCAATGTCAAATTATCTCAGGTAACGTTGGCTGCAGTTACTGGAGTGTAAACTTCCCAAAATCCAGTAAAGATCAAGACAGACATTAGCAGTCTTTAACGTTAGCTTAAACTCTGATAGCATCCAGGGGATGCTCCCATCCTGAACGGGGCGTAACGTAGCCTGAAACCCCACAAACGGATGTAGTGAGCTAATGAAATGCTGTTTGACTTTGGAAATCATGCAAGGTTAACACTGTAAATAGTAAGCTAGTTAGCTGGACATGCTAACAGTTGATGGGGGGGCGTAAAAGATGCAGGACTCTGGCAGCAGAGACCCGGGTTCA
This sequence comes from Thunnus albacares, assembly GCF_914725855.1. Lineage (NCBI taxonomy): Eukaryota > Metazoa > Chordata > Actinopteri > Scombriformes > Scombridae > Thunnus > Thunnus albacares. The sequence goes on from NC_058108.1 coordinate 37,248,239, forward strand.
CATCCTGAGTCCTGTGTGTGTTCAGGTTTGGTTCAGGTTCGTGAGAGATTGTTTGAAGTTGGATTATTTTCTCTTCAGATGGAGCTAGGCCAGCAGTTTCCCCTTGCTTCCAGTCTTGATGCTAAGCTAGGCTAAACACGTCCTGGATCTGTCTCTTTAAGATGAAACTGAAACATCTGAGAGGATTTACTGAAATGTCAGACTGTTCATTCAACATCAACCACTCTCTATCACTGATTGTGCCTTTTAATGTTTTTGACTTTGAACATAAATAGAAATTTCACTCCATAAAATAATTTAACCAATATTTTATTTCTGGGTGAAATGACTCTTAAGACAAGTTGCAATATTTAAGTTATTTTTAATGTGTACAAAAAGGTTCCTGAATGCCTTCTAAAAAATGATTTGGATCATATGAATTACAGAAAGTAGCTGCTAAAGTAGAACCACCAGGCTCCAGTCTGTTACTGGTTCTCGTTATACTGGAGTTAAATATCACAGTAAAGTCAGGTTGAGTTTTACAGATCAGATGTTTTCCAGCCTGCTGGGAGTACTGGGAGATTCTGGAGCTCAAATTGGTTCCTGTTATCAGCTCTAAACCAAAAATTGAATAGTTTGTTTCTAAAAATCAGATTAATATCAATATAATTTAAATGATTGGCTGCATAAAGAGCAACACGAGTAATGGCGTCATTTAAAATAAGTGTTCAAAGAACGAACTTTTAATTTTTATTAAAGACTGCTAATATGATGTTTCTGAGGAATTAAATACAATTTTTTAAAAAAACAAACATTAAATGTATTTAATCGACACGTTTTAAAGGAATAGTTCAACATTTTGTGAACATTTGCTTTCATGCTGAGTCAGAAGACTGATATCAGTCGTAAATATGAAGCTGCAGCCACTTTGCTTTTTGTATGAATTAAACAAAACAAGATATAACGTGTTATTTACTGAGAACAAACATATTTCACAAAGTGGTCAACTTTTAAAGAAAACATATCAGATGTTCAGTCATCGATCATTTTGATTTGTTTTTTTTATTATTCATGTAGCAAATTTGCCTCAAAGTGCTTTAAAATCTGAACATTGTTGTACATAAACTGTGTATATTTTTCTTACAGGCTTTCATATTGTTTTGGTTTTGAGTGAATGTTTAACATCCATCTCACGCTGGCATCAGATCCATTTTAAAACGTATTAATAGAACATCTTCACTAAAATATGTGAAAACTGAATCAGCTACTTCAGATTGAACTTTTGGCAGCTCAAAAAATATTGTAAACATGATTTATTACTGCTGACCTGGTCTCTGACTTCATCATTAAAATGTACTTTATTAAAAATATACAGTAAATTTCCATATTTACTCATTTTATAAGTAAATATGGAAATATAAATTAACAGAATCTGACAGTTTTGATTTAAAAACATACAAAAAGTTTAAAATAACAAAATAATCTGACCTGAAGGTTTTTTTTTTACAATATTCAGATAAATGTACCATATGAGCAGATTCAGTATGTTGACAGAAACATAAAAGTTTATCTGAAAATCTCGTCTGCTGCCTTATTCAGAGTTTTATGTTGTTTTATTTAAGGTTTGACTCACGCTTGGTTGTGGTTTGATTTTTACTGTTTATATGTGATTTTATTCTCTTTCCTCTGCGTTTGTGCCTCATTCAGCGACTTGTGACGAGATGTGTGAGATGTACATTTTAAAGTGTTTCTCGTGTGCCAGTGTGAGATGCTTGTATTTACCCTGTAAAACACACATTATATTACAAACCTATTTCTCCTGGTCACTACAAACCATTGATCCCAGGAAATCAACTGGAGCAGATAACACACATATTTAATCTTTCCATTTCCACCTGGTATCAGCCCTCAGCAGTCTGGTTTCAGACCATCTCTGCTGTTACATATTACCTGTAAACGATATTGTTTCTTGTTCGGACAAAAAGGAAGAATTGTGCTGCTGTTTTCATTGACTTGTCAAAAGTGTTGGATACAGTTGAGCTTTCTCTGCTTATTCAGAGACGTTGATGTTTTATTGGGTTTGATTCGACTGCCTGTAGATGGTTTCAGTGTGTGAAAGCGATAACAAAAGGTGTCCCACAGGGATCAGTTCTGGGTCCTCTGTTGTTTACAATTGATATTAATAATATTGTGTCTTCTCTAACTGACTGTAACATCCATCTTTACACAGATGGCACTATTCTGTAGTGTTTTGCCTGTAGATTATTGTATAACATCTGTGCTGCAGGTTTATTCTGAACTCTTCAGTTTTGTTTTTTTTTCTTCAACACATCCTCACTACGCCTGCCTGGACGATTCGAGACGACGACGATCTCAAACCGCTTCACCTCAACGTGCTTTTGTTTTCACTCGAGTATTATTTCTCTGTATCGCAACATCATTGCAAACGAGGGAAACCTCAATGATCAAGGCTTAAATTAAGGTTTTTGAATTGAAATTTACAAATAAATTTGCATTTATTTAAAGTTTGAATGTTTTTCCCTCTTTAGTTTTCTTGTCTGTTCACTGCAGTGCAAAGAATGTTTATAGTATTTAAGAGGTAGATTTTATTTCTTATTACCACCACTGACCTTCTGACTGAGCATCTCATACATTAGATGTGTTGACATTTCTTACAAATTAATATAATTGACTTATTTTCGAGCAGCCGTTTGTATTTTCCTTTATTTGTCACAGCCGGGTCAAAACACACGTCTGACATGTTGGTTAAATTATTGTCTAAATGACAAAACATTTGTGTTTTTTGATTAAAATGTAAAATAAAGGCATTTTAGTAACTAAAACTACCCAAATAAGATGTTTCTCTGTTGACACTGTGACTGTTTTCTACATTTAAAAGACATTAAATCACTGATGGACGTCACAGTGTTGTTGGGAAATCTGTATCCAGGCAGCGACGTCTAGTCGACCAACGAGGAAGTTACAGTTAATAATCATGTCTGGTGAACAAACAGGTTGGTTTACATGTTTGTTTCTACAGTAAAAAAGTCTACATGTTTATTGAACCACAATAACAAAACAGCGTCAGATGTCACATCAATGTGAACATTTTAAATTAAAAAGCCTTTGAGGGGAAAATGAAGCTGATTCTCTGCTAGTATAAAGTATAAAACTCCAGCAGTCGGACTGGTTTTGTGTCCCGGCAGGTGAGATGAATGAGATAACGAGGTGTGAGAGGAATGATGGAGAAACCACAGCTGAGTCAGAGCGTCCTGATGTCGTTACTCAATGACCTGCAGGCTGCTGGCAGGACATGTGTGAACAAGTATTAAACTTATTAAATAACATTTTATTAAGAGGTGAACAAACTCTTATAAACCAGCAGCACATCAGTCCAACTTTAAGACATTAAACATTTGATCCTGCTGTCAGCTGCTGCAGGTTTTGAGTCTTCCTGAGTTAAAGATCCAATCAGATCACCAACAGCTGATGGTCTGTAGGACTCATCACTACTGAGACCTTCAGGTGTTCAGATGAGTTTATAGAACATTAAAGAACATTTAGAACATAAATGAAGCTGGTCTCATGGTTTATTGATGGATTCATCTGTGAAAACGGTGATTTAATGTTTTAAACTCTGGTTTATTCATATTTATACTAGAATATTAAAGCTGGAGGCTGTTAACTGCTGCCACCTGCAGGTGAGATGGAGTATTACATTATTGATATATGTCAGTTATTGAGTAGTGTTTGGGTCTAGAGGCATGAGAGCGCAACATAAAGACAAAGAAGCAATTTATTGCTGCCACAAATAAGCAGTATGACAGAAAATGTGACAGGACTGTATTCCTGAACACCTCCTAACTAATCCCTAATCAGAGTAAACAAACAGACATGAACTCCCTGTGATAACAAACACAGTGTGTATGATGGTGTTTTATTAATGACCACATGGTGGCGCCACTGGTGCCACGATTCAGTTTATTCATTTTATTAAAGACAACAGAACTGTAGAAACATTATGTTATAATATTAGTTTATTGCTCCTTTTGGTAGAATTGTATGAAATGTTAAACACTGTATGAACAACTAATTCAGTTTAATATTAAAGATTTATGGTCCGTTAACTCAGTGTTTGTTTCTCCGGTCAGACGTCATCAGTGTCGCTTTATTTCTACACTTCCTGGAACATATTTTCATTAATTGTTTTTCCTACAATCATCATTTCATTGTAATAACAGTAAACTCAATAAAACTCAGCACAATTTAAGAAATCAATCAAGTTTATGGATCCTGATCGTCTTTCTCATCTTTATAATATTATTTTTGGGGCTTTTTTTCACATCTTTATCACATCTTCTGTAGTTTCTGTCTTTATCAGTTTGTATCTTTTGCATCAGTATAAACTAATAAAACATATTAAAAAAAATAAATCAAATTTTTAGAAAAAAAAGTGAAATCCTGAAGAGACGATCGATAAACTAACAAACATGTCAGATTATTTTATGTAAGTTATAAATATTTACACATTTTATCATCTGTTTCATTCTGTCCTGCAGGTCATAGATGTATTGATCGAAGTGATCAGCAAGTGTAGATGTATTGATCAGAGTGATCAGCAGGTGTAGATGTATTGATCAGAGTGATCAGCAGGTGTAAATGTATTGATCAGAGTGATCAGCAGGTGTAAATGTATTGATCAGAGTGATCAGCAGGTGTAGATGTATTGATCAGAGTGATCAGCAGGTCGTAGATGTATTGATCAGAGTGATCAGCAGGTCGTAGATGTATTGATCAGAGTGATCAGCAGGTCGTAGATGTATTGATCAGAGTGATCAGCAGGTGGCAGCAGCTCCACAGAAATACTGACAAACATTCAGGAAACGAGAGAAACTGAAGATGATCAGCTGAAATCTTTCTGTCATTAAACTTTTAATAAACATTAAAATACTGTTTTTAGCTTTTGATGAAGGAAACATTTTTAATTTAATCAGAGAAATGAGATGAAAAAGTCACAAACATATTCGATGTTTCTAATAAACTTTTTATTCATATTTCAGTTGAACTTCATGGAATAAATGCTGTAAAGAAAAACAAAAATGATCATTTATGTTGTTCAAACTGTATTTATTAAAGGGAAATTCAACTTTAAAATGAAAATATGATGATTATATGAGCAGCAGTCTGATCCTCCGTCAGTCAGCAGGTAAACAGACAGAAACATGAAATAAACAACAATAAACAACAGGTTTCATTCACAGATCTCAGTAGTTCTGACTGGAATGTGTTTACATCAGTGTGTTGACCTCTGACCCCTGGTCACAACGGTTCAGTTACCGATTATTGTCTTGATTCATTGATTGATCGTCGTTTTGTCCATAAAATGTCAGAAAATAGTGAAAAATATCGATTTAAATTCTCCAAAGTCCAAACTTACATCTACAGATGTTTATTGTTATTATTATTATTATTGTTGTCAGTTTATCTTCATGCAATAAATCATCACATCTGAGGAGCTGAAACCTTTTTATACATCATCAAAACCTCTTCAGTCTGGACTTTCATTAAAAATGATTTATCGACATTATTTACTTGTTACTTGTTTTATTATATTCATGTTGTAAATATTTATTTTATTGTATTTTTTATTGTTTTTATTGTTTTTTCCTCTTGTTGATTTTATTTGTCTTTGTTTTTTATCTATTTTATCTCGTTTTTATTTCACTCTATTTTACTGTCAGCATTTGTTCTGTCTCATTATCGGCTTGTCAGCACTTAGTTAAATTTGATTGATTGATTGATTGAAACGTAGCTGGAAAGTTAATAGTCAGTTATCAATCAACACTTCATTCTTCAGATCATGTTTCATGTTTTGTTTTTTGTTTTTTTAGTGTTTGAAGAAACCTCTAAAATCTGTCCTCCCTGATGACGTCATCGGTTCAGGTTTGGATGCTCTGAGCGGGCCTCCGTGTGACGTCATACGGTTTTTATGGTGAATTGTTCCTTTAATATCTTTTCTTACAGATGAACGTGAATCATTAAAATAACTTCTGTTTGTTTCTATTCTTTGAATGTTTCTTCTCTGTTATTTCCGTTATTTCCGTTATCCTGCTGCTGGGTCACATGACGCCTCGTGCTGCCTTCACGGTCTCTGATTAAAGTCCGAAATACTGAAACTAAACACAACCTGTTTTTATACAGTAAAGAGGAACCAGAAAGGAGAAACAAATGGAGATAAAAACGGAAAAAAACAACAACTCATCATCTGGAACAAAAGCAGATGATGAGACTTCAGATCTACAGCAGCTGCTTGTTCATTTTATTCACAATTTATTTGTTATATTTCTTTTATTTTTTCTCGAGGTAAACCTGATCTAAGTTTGAACTAGAAGTCCTGCTCCTCTTTTATCTCTTCAAGGATCTAAAAAAATATTCAAAACATCTGTTAAAGTTGACTTTTCTCTGTTTCAGAGGATCACAGCAGCAGCAGCAGGTTGGGCTCGTCCTGTTTCCACGTCACTGGGTCTTTTTTCCCCCCCTGGTGTCCATATGTCCGAGGGGTCCGTGAAGGCAGCAGCAGTCCACAGCTTTATTACAGCAGGACAAACAGCAGCTGGGACCAGTTCAGAGTCTCACTGGGAGCAGCAGCGATGCAGATCAAACTGTCCCCGTCACTGGGCAGCATGTAGACCCTCCACAGATGGACGCTGCGTGGTGACGTTTCCTCACAAACAACAACAACAACAACAACAAAACAACAACAACTTTCATCCTGCAGAGACTCTCAGCCGAGAAAACTAACAGGCTGAAACTCTCCGAGCAGCGGCTCTAAGTTTTTTTTTTTTTTTTTTTTTTTTTTTTGTGAGGAGTTGAGGTGGAGGTTTGAGAAATGTCGGAGCCAGAGAAGAAGAGCGAGGACATTCCTGATGAGTCTGCAGGAAAAGGAAAAGGAGGAATTCCTAACGGAGGGAATTCTGCAAAAACCAAAGAGGTGAGAGAGTCAGACTGATGCTTCACAGCAGCTTCCTGCTTTTCCTCTGACATGTTTGTCACAGTTTTTTTTGTCTGTTTTGTTCAGTTAGCAGATGGTTTATTTCACATGACAGCAGTAAACTGATGGACTTTTGTCCCTTCTGCCTCATAAAGCAGTTAAACAGTAGATGAGACCTCAACACTTTACTCTCATGATCATGTTGCTTTAATCAGACACTTTTCTTCTGTTTCATCTCTTTATAGACTGAAAAACAGACTAAATCTTGTATAAATCATCTTTTCCTGCAGTCTGACAGACAGATGAACATTTACAGCTTCATTTACAGAGAAACTGTGTGATTTATGTTTAAAATGAGACATAAAAACATCAATATTATTATTATTATTATTATTGTCTGAGGACCTGAGGGGTCTGATGGAGGTTCAGTCAGAGAGCAGCTGAACCAGCAGCCAGTTCTCTGTTGAACTGGAAACCAGTGAAGTGATTTTAATGGAGAGTTGGAGTCATGTGATGAATGTTGTGATAACTAGCTGTTAGTTATCATCATCAGTTCATCTGTTGATTATTGTTTTTTTGGATTAATTGATTAGTTGTTTGGTCCATAAAATGTTTCCCAAAGACGACGTCATCAAATGTCTCGTTTAAATATTCAGTTTATTGTCAAAGAAACCAGAAAATATTCACATTTAAGAAGCTGAAATCAGAGTTTCAGCATCTTTTTCTTTTAAAAAAATTACTCAAAATGATTAATCGACTGTCAAACATTTTCTGTTGATTGAGTAATCAATTAATTGTTGCAGCTCTACGTTAATGACAAGTCCAAAATTATTAAAAAAAAAAAAAAAAAAAAAGATCTCATTTTTTACAGTCGAAAACCCAAATTCAAGTCGATTTTTATTCATAAAGTCTAAAATCATAAATTTGTCTCAGGAGCTTTAAAATCTGCACAACAACGACGTCAGCAAACCATCAAACAGAAAATCTGAATATTTAGGCTTAAAAAAAACCAAAATGATCTTTCGATTTTCAATCATCAACTAATTGATTAAATGTTTCAGCTATAAAATTCTGTTTTTATGAAGCTTCTGTGTTTTTTTTAAGACTGTCTAATAAATATTAACAATAACTTTTATACGACAAACCAACAATTTTTACAAAAAACAAACATAAAACAATAAAAACACAATAAGAAACATCAAAAAATATACACATACATTTACAGAAATATACATACAGTAAATATAGACATGTGTAGATATTAGATTTTAAAGATAATAAGTTGATCAGTTAAAGGTTTTAAAGGTAACGAACAGATTCTATCAGGATTCCTGAGAAACCAGGTTGGATGAAACTCAGCATGTTAACGGTGTTTATCAGTGACGTTCAGTTCATGCTGCTGCTGTTGTTGTTGTTGTTGTTGTTGTTGTTGTTGTTGTTCTGGTCATGAAGGAAACAGAATATTAAAAACAACTTTAAGACACATTTCCTCAAAATTTCAGCAGGACAGATTTTGGTGTCTGAACAGAGTTTTAAATAAAGTTCTGAGAGTTTGAACAAAGTTTGGACAAAACGACGCAGCGATTAAAGACTATTTCACTGATTGTTGAGCTTCTCAGTAGTTGTCGGATGTGACTGAGCAGCAGCAGCAGCAGCCTCTGAAAACACTGGATCCTACATTTCCCACAATGCAGCTGGATTGTGTCTTTCATTAGAGCCTCCATGCAGGTGAACACCTCCGGTTTGTAACGCAGACTTCCTGTTAGAAAATCCAATCGAGCGTGACATCACTATGACGTCATCAGGCTGAGCAGGAGGATCCAGGAAGAGCTCCGATTAAAAAAAACAGCTTCACGATTGGCTCCGAACTAGTTGTGATGTCATAAATCGTCCAGGTGATTTAAGGTTTAACTCAGATAAACTTTGACTGACTGTGTGTTTGTGTTTTCAGGATTTTGACCTGGCTTCCATCTACGTGTCAGACGCTCAGTACAACAGGAACATCTACTTCGACACGTCGCCTCAGGCTGTGAAGTGAGACACCTGCACATTTATGTTTATTTCTGATCCTAAATTTAACGTATTTTACCAAAGAATTCACCCAATTTATTACTATAATTACAAATGATCACATATTTTCATCTGTGAACGTCGTCCGCCGCTGAGATTTCAGGTCAACTCTGTCAAAATCATGTTTATCTTCTGCTCAAATGCAACAGAAAGTAGCAAATATGTTTTGCAGAAAATGTAATATTGTCTGATCATGTTTTCGGTTAACATAATGAGGAAGTGTTGTTAATTAACATATTTGACAATTTGCAGAGATGTTGTGAAATGTTCAGTGACAACATATCTCAGCTGGTATTGACTAAAGACTTTTAAATGCTCATATTTGACACTGGCAGCACTTAAAGCCCCTGGAAAGCCAAATCCATGATTGGCTGTTAATCATGTAATTTGGGATCTAATGTGCATAAAGTAAACACCTAAAAACTATGAGAGCAGCCTTTGACATGGTCTCTGTAATTCTTTAGAAAGTCTCTCTCCCTTCCCTTGTTACTGGGGCTAAGCTAGGGAATTTATTACATAATAAATACCTGCCCAATCATATTTAAGAGAAAGATGATTGACGTGGCTATCTGGCCGCGCTGACTTCACAACACTTACTCTCATCTTCCTCATGAGAAAACAATGCAGTGAACTTTTCTTTGCTGTTAGCTGGAATCAGAATTCAAATTATCCTGATATGGTTTGAAAGTTAGTGTGTTAAGCTAACTAGCAGACTTGGCTACATCATCCAGATCTGTATTAATCACAGAGTGGATAAGTAGCTCACAAGTGTAGCATAGCAATGCTAATGCTAACCGTTTCATGTAAGTGAATGAAAGATGCTAAAACACTTAGCTTCGTAGTCTGGAAGCTATAGTTCAATAAAAACAGATATGTGTGGTCTACTCTAGTCTGCTAGTTAGCCGATTAGTCAAGATAGCTAGTAGACCACTGGAGTAGTTGATAATAAGCTCAAAAGTTTTGAATAGAAAAGCTAATGCTAACCGTTTCATGAAAGTGAATGGAGGATGCTAAAACGATTAGCGCCATACTCCAGGAGGTATAGTTAAATAAAAACATAGTTTCAGGTGGTCTAACCTAGTTTGTTAGTTAATGGATTATTCAAACTTTCTAACCAAGTAGGATCCATTTGATAGATTTGGTATTTTATTCCATATCAGTAAAACATTTTAGTGAATGAATACAAAATAAAGTGGTACGTGATCTGGACACGCCCACACAGTCCTGAGAAATGGTTTGAGCAGCCAAACGAGCTGTTTTTGAGCTCAGTTTTCTAATAGTTATGAATGTTAATTTTCATTCAGATTTTTGTGGATGCTTAACGAGACACTCAACTCTGATATCATATATGCATTTTTATGATTTCAAGCCACATTTCCAGAGTCTTTAATTAAAGCAGCTTTAATGAATATTTTTATTTTAACTCCACAGTCTGATCTATACAGTGAGTAATGTGTTGGTTGTGGCTCGTAGGACGGAGCTTTATAGTGAGTTTCAGCTCATTGTTTATCTGTCCGGCTGCAACTTTACTGTTCTGGTTCACTCTCAGCGTCTCATAGCGTCGTTTTCAGAGATAAAGCTGTAAAAAGCCGCTGTACACTACCTGCTCAGCACCAAACAGACACAGTTAGCTGTAGACTAGCTGGTGAACATAGTGGAGCATTTAGCAGCTAAAGAGCCAGATATTTCCCTCAGGAGTTGGTAGAGAGCAAAAACAGCTAAAAGAGAGTGAATATTGGACTCACATTCACCAGGTGGACAGAAACACGACTCCACATGAATGATAATGTTGCTCCGTAACTGCTGGATGTGGAAATAAAAAGATTATAGGTAGTGTATGAACGTAATTTGCACTGATTCAATTTCAGCCAAACTTTGGGTTTGATAATGTCTCTTAAAGTCTGATGATTCTCTATATTTTTCTTCATGTTTGGAGCCAAACCAACAATGAACTGATCTACTAACAAGCATCGTGTGTGTATCCGAAGCTTGATATATCTGATTCCTCTGAGCCGTAGACTAACATATTGATAGTTTGCATGTGAGATAAGTTGACAAGAAGAATAATATAAAATAAACAGACTTGATGCTTTAATGATGTTGTTGCCTGTGTGTGTGTGTGTGTGTGTTCAGACTGTATCTACTCTACAACCACTGGGTTCCTCAGGTTCTCGTCTACTTCTTCATCCTGGTGGATTTGTCTTTGGCCATCTTTGAGGAGCCGGCCATCTTCCTAGCGCCTGTATGGGTAAGATGGCCGCCGCAATCTGCCACAACAACACAGCTCTGGTTTCATACTTCCTCTTTAGTCGTTTGCGCTTCATTTACAGTAAAAACAAACTACATTCATTCTCCAGCTAGAAGAAGCTTTGTCAGCAGTGATCTAATGTTCTAATGCTGCTAATGATCATCGGTTCTCAGAAACTAAGTGGAAATCATTCAAACTGGTGACGTGTTTCCATCCCAGTAACATTGAGGATATCATTTAAAGATACATTTTTAATGGAATACAGAATGAAAAAAACACTGAACTAGCGGCTGCTAACACTGTAGCGCTGCAAATGTTCATTTAAGACGTTTTGTCCCTCTTTCAAACAGTCAGTGGTGTTGGTTTTGTACTGTTAGCAGTTTAACTTGTGTGTCTTTACAACTTTTAACATGTCGAACCTTCATGCTGTTAAGGTTTTGTTCCACTCAGAAAGTAGAAGTTAGTTAGCGTAGCATGCTAACATTAGCGCTGATGCTACACCAGACGTTACTTTTGTGCTGCGTCTCAAATCACATACTTCTGTACTTACGCTTAACATTTTGAGTGCATAAGTGCGTTCACACTGAGAAGTATGGAAAAATGCACTCAAAACGGTCAAAAAGTTGAGTTTGGAACTATGGACGCTTCTCGCCCTCGATGGTCGCCATCTTGGCTACGTAGCGGAAGCAGAGGGACCATTTTTTAAACTGGAAATGGCGGCCGAGTAGGTTATAACTACGGTGAACATCACCACATTATACAAATGTAAGTTATACATGTGTTTTTTAACACTAAGCACCACTATACTGTTGTTGGATATAAGCCATCAGTATGTTTTTTTGGGTTAATTTTGGGTCTGTAATGATTTGATTTGGTAGCACGAACGATAATGCAAATGCTAACGCTAGCTAATGCTAATTTCCAGTAAGTGCACAACGGCCGTGTTTGATTTGAGACAACACTACCCTGTCAAAATTTGCGCACTACGCCAGTAAGAACATAGTGTACACAGTTTACTACAGTAGCTTTGGTTTCTCTGTTGGAATCAAAGTGATGTTACGTAGAACTATTTTTACTTCCCGCCAACAAAGTTCACACCTGCTAGAGGCAGTGAAATAAATAAAAACTTCAGTTTCATTAAAACACAACAACAGAAAACAAGTAGACAGACAGGAGTGAAACCAGTTAAACCAGCACCAGACGTGTCCAACCAGTGTCTCTGTGTTTGTTTCCAGGCCACCATGTTGGTGGAGCTGCTCTGTCTGCTCGTCTTCGCCCTCCGACTCGTTCACTACGCCCAGGTGATTCCTCGGGACAAGTTCTGGAAAGACGCCAAAAACATCTGTATCATCGTCATCCTCCTGGTGGGTGGGGCTTAATTACATCCTCAGTATAATGGGAGGGGGTTAGTTACATCCTCGTTCTGGTGGGCGGGGCTTATCTGATTCATTACTCTGCTTGAATAGTTCGACTTTAAGTGTATATTTACTTTCTCTAGACTCAAGTCTGTCAGAACCTTTAGACCCAAAACACATCTGAGTCTCCTGAGTCCTTCAAGGTCTGTTGAGGTTCTCAGAGTTCAGGTTCAGTTCTCTGTGCGTTTAGATTTTGGGAAAACCTGTTAATTAATCTTCGGTTTATGTTCTTGATTAATCGTTTGTCTATAAAACATCAGAGAAACATGATCATCACAACTTCCTGCCGTCCTTATATGACGATAAGACGAGACAAACTTAAGAAGCTAAAAACATCAATTATTTGAAATACTTTAATGATTAATCAATTATCAAACACCATGAAACAAGAATCCCTTAAAATACCATTAATTACTCCTTAATTTACCTCTGAAAGCAGAGCAGGTGTTTAGTGTGGTAGCAGAGATCCCTTAACTTGTCCATTAAAACGCCTTCATTTGAAAAAGCCTTAATTAGCTAATTAAGTACAATTTAACGGGTAAATAATCACTTTTTTTGTCAATTTTTATGAGTTATTAAAGGGTTCTTAAAGAGCAAAAACTATATCTCTTAATATCCCATCTATTAAAAATACATCAGTTTATTTTAATCCATTAATTATCACCTTAAAATACCTTATTTTATCATTACTAATGAGTAAAGTAATGGAATTTTAAGGTAAAAAATTGAAAACACTGATTAGTTTCCATCTGAATGTAACACACAGTTTAACAGAATTTCCAGAAAATCTGCAAAAGAAAATGCAAATGACTGCATGTTTCCATCCGCTGTTGTTTCCACACATGTATATTTGTGCTGAGGGATGAGACTAAATCCTGGTGACGGTTGGTGACTCGTGCATGTTGGACCCTGCCCGAGCGGTTCCTGGTTTTCAGCCGTGTGCTGAGCAGAGTTCCTGTCTGAGAGCTGCAGAGAGTCAGAATGTGCTGAGAAGACTTTCTGCTGCTGTTGTGAAACAACCTTTAACCGGAGATTTTCGCCTCATCAGCGCCTTTAAAAGCAGAAAGACTTCCTGGTGACTCAGTCGACCCCGAGGCTCCCGATCACTTCAGGATACGTGAAATAATCTGAAATCTGACACTCACTGGACCAGTGTTTACTGTAGTCTGATAACATGCACTGACCCTCATCATCATCATCATCAGTGTTCTCAGGAATATTTAATCCATTTATTGTCTCTTTGTCTCATTGATTTATGAGTAATTCATGTTATTTGGTGTTAAAGGGTTCATATTCTGCTTTTTATGGTTTTCTGTTATTTATATCTTG